>NC_053392.1:141851427-141947263 GCF_905171765.1 Bufo bufo | reverse complement strand
CAAAATATTGATTAAAGGGTTTTTGTATACCTACTTCCACAAGATACTGATTGAGGGATGCAATATACCTGCTTCCACAAATATTGATTAAGGGGTTCTATATACCTGCTTCCACAAAATACTGATTAAGGAGTTTGATATACCTGCTTCCACAAAATACTGATTAAGGTGTTTGATATACCTGCTTCCACAAAATACTGATTGAGGGGTTCAATATTCCTGCTTCCAAAAAATACTGATTAAGGGGTTTGATATACCTGCTTCCACCAAATACTGATTGAGGCCTGCAATACACCTGCTTCCACAAAATACTGATTAAGGGGATTGATATGCCTGCTTCCACAAAATACAGATTAATGGTTGCGATATACCTGCTTCCACCAAATATTGATTAAGAGGTTCTATATACCTGCTTCCACAAAATACTGATTGAGGGGTGCGATATCCCTGCTTCTACAAAATACTGATTAAGGGGTTTGATATACCAGCTTCCACAAAATACTGATTGAGGGGTGCGACATACCTGCTTTCACAAAATACTGAATAAGGGGTTTGATATACCTGCTTCCAAAAAAATACAGATTGAGGGTTGCGATATATCTGCTTCCACCAAATATTGATTAAGGGGTTCTATATACCTGCTTACACAAAATACTGATTAAGGGGATTGAAATACCTGCTTCCACCAAATTTTGATTGAGGCCTGCGATACACCTGCTTCCACAAAATACTGATTAAGGGGATTGATATACCTGCTTCCAGAAAATATTAATTGAGGCCTGCGATACACCTGCTTCCACAAAATACTGATTAAGGGGTTTGATATACCAGCTTCCACCAAATACTGATTGAGGCCTGCGATACACCTGCTTCCACAAAATACTGATTGAAGGGTGCGATATACCTGCTTCCACCAAATATTGATTGAGGGGTTTGATATACCAGCTTCCACCAAATACTGATTGAGGCCTGCGATACACCTGCTTCCACAAAATACTGATTAAGGGGATTGATATACCTGCTTCCAGCAAATATTGATTGTGGCCTGCGATACACCTGCTTCCACAAAATACTGATTAAGGGGTTTGATATACCTGCTTCCACAAATACTGCTCTTCTCTAGGGACTTAGGCACAAGGTAATTTTGAAAAGGACAGGCAGAGGAAGAGGCATGCCGATCTGCAGTGGTGGTAGGGGTCGGGCAGGTGCACCAGGCCGGAGCCTAAGTGGGAAGTTGGAGAAGGTGCTTTCGATTACGTCAAAGGACGCACCAGAGTTGGTTGAGTGGCTCACTCAGCCACCCGCTTCTACACCCTCCTCACCCTCTGTATCTGCACACTCCTCACTCTCTGGTGTGTGCACCCCCAAAGACACCACCACCACCACCATAGCCCCTCCACTCGGGGTGCGATATACCTGCTTCCACAAAATACTGATTAAGGAGTTTGATATACCTGCTTCCACAAAATACTGATTGAGGGGTTCAATATTCCTGCTTCCAAAAAATACTGATTAAGGGGTTTGATATACCTGCTTCCACCAAATACTGATTGAGGCCTGCAATACACCTGCTTCCACAAAATACTGATTACGGGGATTGATATGCATGCTTCCACAAAATACAGATTAATGGTTGCGATATACCTGCTTCTACTAAATATTGATTAAGAGGTTCTATATACCTGCTTCCACAAAATACTGATTGAGGGGTGCGATATCCCTGCTTCTACAAAATACTGATTAAGGGGTTTGATATATCAGCTTCCACAAAATACTGATTGAGGGGTGCGACATACCTGCTTTCACAAAATACTGAATAAGAGGTTTGATATACCTGCTTCCAAAAAATACAGATTGAGGGTTGCGATATATATGCTTCCACCAAATATTGATTAAGGGGTTCTATATACCTGCTTACACAAAATACTGATTAAGGGGATTGAAATACCTGCTTCCACCAAATTTTGATTGAGGCCTGCAATACACCTGCTTCCACAAAATACTGATTAAGGGGATTGATATACTTGCTTCCAGCAAATATTGATTGAGGCCTGCGATACACCTGCTTCCACAAAATACTGATTAAGGGGTTTGATATACCAGCTTCCACCAAATACTGATTGAGGCCTGCGATACACCTGCTTCCACAAAATACTGATTGAAGGGTGCGATATACCTGCTTCCACCAAATATTGATTGAGGGGTTTGATATACCAGCTTCCACCAAATACTGATTGAGGCCTGCGATACACCTGCTTCCACAAAATACTGATTAAGGGGATTGATATACCTGCTTCCAGCAAATATTGATTGAGGCCTGCGATACACCTGCTTCCACAAAATACTGATTAAGGGGTTTGATATACCTGCTTCCACAAATACTGCTCTTCTCTAGGGACTTAGGCACAAGGTAATTTTGAAAATGACAGGCAGAGGAAGAGGCATGCCGATCTGCAGTGGTGGTAGGGGTCGGGCAGGTGCACCAGGTCGGAGCCTAAGTGGGAAGTTGAAGAAGGTGCTTGCGATTACGTCAAAGGACGCACCAGAGTTGGTTGAGTGGCTCACTCAGCCATCCGCTTCTGCACCCTCCTCACCCTCTGTATCTGCACCCTCCTCACTCTCTGGTGTGTGCACCCCCAAAGACACCACCACCACCACCATAGCCCCTCCACTCGAGTCAGAGGAATTATTTTCCCATCCATTGCCAGACCTTACTGATGCGCAGCCATTCTTGGTATCAGATGAGGAAGAGGAGGTAGCAACGGCTCAAGGAGGGTGGTCCCCACTGTTGCTGCCTACTCCGAGATCTCTAATGTCAGAAGTGGTGAAGGTGACGAGGATGACGTGTCGATGGACTTCACATGGGTGCTCACAAGAGAGGAAGAGGAGGGGAGTTCAGAGGGAGAGACGGAGCAGCAGATAGGGAGGAGAAGGAGGCAGAAATCGCAGTGCACAGGAGGCAAAAAGCAGACTGCAAATGTATTTGGAGTGAACCAACCACCATGCATGGTCACATCTTGCGCTCCCAGGACGCCTGCACATGGCTCCGCAGTGTGGGCTTTTTTTAACGTGTCAGCTGCTGACAATAGTGTTGCCATCTGCAGCCTGTGCTGTCAACGCATAAGTCGCGGTAAGCCCAATACTCAGCTAGGGATGACCCCCTTAAGAAGGCACCTGGCCTCCCATCACCGAGCCCAGTGGGAGCAATGCCGTCAGAACCCACAAAGCCACACTCCCGGCACTCCACGTCCTGCCTCTTCTACTTCTCCCATTTGTCCTCCACTCCAATTTCCACTGTGCCGTCGTCGCGTTCATCTGGCACAAGGCAGGCTTCCGTGGCCCAAATTTTTGAGCGTAAAAAGTTGATGACGCCGGATAACCCTCTTGCCCAACAGCTGACCGCTGGCTTGTCGGAACTGCTAGCCCACCAAATACTGCCATATAAACTGCTGGACTCGGAGGCCTTTAGAAAATTTGTGGCCATTGGCACAACGCAATGGAAAGTCCCCAGAAGGAAATATTTCTCATCCCAGAGCTATATGGCCTTGTTCAGCGGCAAGTGAATATATCTCTGCATACAGTGTCGGTGCCAAGATACATCTGACAAAGACATGTGGACTAGCAAACACGGGCAGGGAAGGTACATAACTTTTACTACCCACTGGGTGAACCTTCTGATGGCCGTCAAGCATGTAACCCGTAGCACCAGTGTGGATTTGGTGTTACCGCCACGGATTGCATCCTCGTCCTTCTCCATCCTCTGTCTCCTCCTCAGCTGACTCCTCCATTTCCACTGCTACCGCCTCTTATGCTGCCCCCCCCAAGCTCCCCAGAACCTATTCAACTTGCCAGGTCAGACTTTGCCATGGTGTGCTGCGGCTGTTGTGCCTGGAAGCCAAGAGCCACACACCGGTCCTGCACTGCTTTCAGCTCTGTGGTCACAGGCCAATCAGTTTGCTAACCCCACTCAATTTGACAGTTGGTAAAGTGATGTGCGACAATAGTGCCAATCTGCTGAGCGCACTGAAACAGGGAAAATGACACACGTGCCGTGCATGGCACACGTCCTGAACTTGTTGCCAAATACCCCGGGGTCCAGGATGTCTTGCGGCAGGCCAGGAAAATCTCTGGCCATTTTAGAAGATCTTACACGGCCATGGCTCGCCTTGTTGACGTTCAGCAGCGACACCACCTGCCCATCAGACGTCTGATTTGTGACAGCCTGATGTGCTGGAACTCCACCTTGTTTATGCTTGATAGACTGCTCCAGCAGCAACATGCCGTTAACAACTACCTGTACGAACTCTGCAGCAGGAGAGGTTCTGGGAAGCTTGGCTTTTTTTCACCACGCCAGTGGCTGCTCATGCGCAACGCATGCAGACTTCTGCGGCCATTTGATGAAACTGGTCAGTCGCAGCCAGGGCACCATTAGTGACATCGTACCTTACACCTTCTTTCTGGAGTGTGCATTGCGTCGTGTCATTGATCAAGCCGTCGAGGAGCAGGAGCTGGAAGAGCCGGAAGTCGCAATATTGAAGAAATTCCCACGGTGCTACTCCATCTGAGACAAGTCAGCAGGAGTCTGAAGAGGAGTCAGAGGAGGATGGTGGCTGGGGGGAGGAGGAGGAGCAAGAAGAGCAGTCTTTGAGGACGACTTTAAACTTTTCGGGGATCCCTGGTGTTGTCCGTGGCTGGGGGGGAGGAGACCGAGGACGACATTCTCCTGGGCAATGAGCAGGAGCCAGGGCGCTCCACTTCCAATTTAGTGCAAATGGGGGCCTTCATGCGCCAGTGTTTAAAGAGGGACCCCCATATAAAAAGCATAAAGGGCAAGGACCAGTACTGGGTGGCAACGTACTTAGACCCCCGGTACAAACACAAAATGGCGGACATGTTACCAGCATTACAGAGGGCTGTCAGAATGCAGCATTTCCAGGCCTTGCTGTGAGAGATGCTGCATTCTGCTGTTGCAGGCGCTGGCAGAGGAATTTCCACCGACAGCGAAACAGGTGCGGGTACCAATCCTACCACGCCTGCAAGAAGAGGGTGGTTTGAAGATGTGTTGGTCACTTCGGATATGAGATCATTCTTGCAGCCAACCCATCTACAGCCGCCCTCCAGATCCAGCCTCAGGAAACGCCTAGACCGACAGGTGTCCGACTACATCGAGTTCACGGCTGATGTGGACGCTCTGAGAAGCGAGGAACCCCTGGACTACTGGGTGTGCAGGCTTGACCTGTGGCCAGAGCTGGTACAATTTGCCATGGAACTCTTGGCTTGCCCCTCGTGGAGTGTCCTGTCCAAAAGGACGCTCAACGCAGCAGGGGGGGATTGTGACCGATAAGCGCAATCGCCTAGCTCACGACAGTGTGGACTACCTCACATTACTAAAAATGAATGAGGCATGGATCTCGGAGGAATTCAACACCTGTGACGACCACTTGTAATTGAATTTCCTCATGCCAGCCCACACATATCCGCCAACACCCAGAACAAAGAATGGTCCTTGTCTTATGTATATACCCTGTTTCCCTGAAAATAAGACAGTGTCTTATATTAATTTTTGCTCCCAAAGATTCGCTAGGTCTTATTTTCAGGGGATGTCTTATTTTTCCATGAAGAAAAATACGGTACACATTTATTGTTGAAAAAAAAAAAGGAAATCAGGGTGGGGAGGGGGATCACTTAAAATGGCACAGGGTGATCAGAGAAGGGAATCAAAATGACACATGGGTATCAGGGTGGGGAGGGGGATCACTTAAAATGACACAGGGGGATCAGAAGGGGGAATCAAAATGGTACAGGAGAATCAGAGGGGGGGGGATTACTATAGCATTTTAGTACCCCCTTCTGATCCTCCTGTGTCATTTTGATTCACCCCTCTGATCCCCCTGTGTCATTTTGATTCACCCCTCTGATCCCCCTGTGTCATTTTAAATGATCCCCCTCCCTACCCTGATACCCCTGTGTCATTTTGATTCCCTTCTCTGATCACCCTGTGTCATTTTGATTCCCCCCTCTGATCACCCTGTGTCATTTTAATTACTGTTTTTAGTCCCCCCCCCCTCATCTTCACCAGACATCCCCCACCTTCCATCAGATATTTCCCCCCTACCTGTCACCCCGTCCCCTGTGTGTCCGTGCCAGCCAAGTTGTGAGACTCCATCAGGACAGAGCGAGCAGCGGGCGGAAGAAGGCGGCAGCTTGTCCTGGCGGCGGCTGCGGCCAATCGGTGAGCTCCTTACATTCTGGGGTGGCTTGCTTTATAATCGGGGAGGCATTATGTCCGGCCGATGCTTTATAATCGGGGAGTCATTATGTTCGGCGGATGCTTTATAATCGGGGAGGCATTACGGTATGTTCGGCCGATGATTATAATCGGGGAGGCCTTATTTTCAGGGGATGCTTTATTATCGGGGAGGCCTTATTTTCGGGGGGATGCCTTATATTACAGCGATAGGCAAAACTAGAGGTAGGTCTTATTTTCGGGGGTTGTCTTATTTTCGGGGAAACACGGTACAGCGGCATAAAAGACCTTTTCTGTGAGGTGAATTCCTAATTTTTGGGGCCTCTACTCCAGTGGCCTACAGTAAAATTATTATCCACTGACCGCATAATGTACCTTCAGCCACATAATCACTTGTTCTTTTCTGTCAGGTGAATGCCTAATTTTTGGGGCCTGTACTGGCCAACAGTAAAATAGTTATCCAGTGACCGTCTAATATACCTCCAGCCACATAATCACTTGTTCTTTTCTGTCAGGTGAAGGCCTAATTTTTGGGACCTGTACTGGCCTACAGTAAAATTGTTATCCAGTGACCACCTAATGTACCTCCAACCGCATAATCACTTGTTCTTTTCTGTCAGGTGAATGCCTAATTTTTGGGGCCTGTACTACCGTGGCCTAAAATAAAAAATTTCTAGGCTCCAGCAGGGCACATTCTTGAGAGTTTCCCTTTGACGCATAAAAATGGCCCCTGATAATTTTTGCCATTGATCCCACTCTGGTATGTCACTGTCCATGCTGTGGGACTATTTGTACACTTTTAGTAAGTATTTGGTGTCTGAAAATATGACCTGAAGGTTTTTAAGGTTCGTCTGCTATTAAAGTCAATGGGATCTGCCGCGAACGTGCGGTTCGCAAATATTTGATTGCGAACGTGATGTTGGTCCATCACTAATCTACACTACCGTTATAACGGCTAGAATCACAGAAGCCTTGGTTTTACAATTATTAGGCTCCATAGTATACCCTAGTTTAGTAGATGCCTTTGCAGATTATCCCCTACTCAACATATGACACACATGTATGTGAATGAGCTCCTGCTAGATGATGAACCTGTACATCAAGGTGAGCATGTGGGCACAGGAGCTATTTGTCCCATAGAAAATTATAAAAACTGAAATGAAGGCTCCTAATGGATAAAGATGATAGATAAATAGCATTAAAAAGAAAACAATCCATTATATCTTAAGTAATATACAGGGAGTGCAGAATTATTAGGCAAATGAGTATTTTGACCACATCATCCTCTTTATGCATGTTGTCTTACTCCAAGCTGTATAGGCTCGAAAGCCTACTACCAATTAAGCATATTAGGTGATGTGCATCTCTGTAATGAGAAGGGGTGTGGTCTAATGACATCAACACCCTATATCAGGTGTGCATAATTATTAGGCAACTTCCTTTCCTTTGGCAAAATGGGTCAAAAGAAGGACTTGACAGGCTCAGAAAAGTCAAAAATAGTGAGATATCTTGCAGAGGGATGCAGCACTCTTAAAATTGCAAAGCTTCTGAAGCGTGATCATCGAACAATCAAGCGTTTCATTCAAAATAGTCAACAGGGTCGCAAGAAGCGTGTGGAAAAACCAAGGCGCAAAATAACTGCCCATGAACTGAGAAAAGTCAAGCGTGCAGCTGCCAAGATGCCAAGATGCCACTTGCCACCAGTTTGGCCATATTTTAGAGCTGAAACATCACTGGAGTGCCCAAAAGCACAAGGTGTGCAATACTCAGAGACATGGCCAAGGTAAGAAAGGCTGAAAGACGACCACCACTGAACAAGACACTCAAGCTGAAACGTCAAGACTGGGCCAAGAAATATCTCAAGACTGATTTTTCTAAGGTTTTATGGACTGATGAAATGAGAGTGAGTCTTGATGGGCCAGATGGATGGGCCCGTGGCTGGATTGGTAAAGGGCAGAGAGCTCCAGTCCGACTCAGACGCCAGCAAGGTGGAGGTGGAGTACTGGTTTGGGCTGGTATCATCAAAGATGAGCTTGTGGGGCCTTTTCGGGTTGAGGATGGAGTCAAGCTCAACTCCCAGTCCTACTGCCAGTTTCTGGAAGACACCTTCTTCAAGCAGTGGTACAGGAAGAGGTCTGCATCCTTCAAGAAAAACATGATTTTCATGCAGGACAATGCTCCATCACACGCGTCCAAGTACTCCACAGCATGGCTGGCAAGAAAGGGTATAAAAGAAGAAAATCTAATGACATGGCCTCCTTGTTCACCTGATCTGAACCCCATTGAGAACCTGTGGTCCATCATCAAATGTGAGATTTACAAGGAGGGAAAACAGTACACCTCTCTGAACAGTGTCTGGGAGGCTGTGGTTGCTGCTGCACGCAATGTTGATGGTGAACAGATCAAAACACTGACAGAATCCATGGATGGCAGGCTTTTGAGTGTCCTTGCAAAGAAAGGTGGCTATATTGGTCACTGATTTGTTTTTGTTTTGTTTTTGAATGTAAGAAATGTATATTTGTGAATGCTGAGATGTTATATTGGTTTCACTGGTAAAAACAAATAATTGAAATGGGTATATATTTGTTTTTTGTTAAGTTGCCTAATAATTATGCACAGTAATAGTCACCTGCACACACAGATATCCCCCTAAAATAGCTAAAACTAAAAACAAACTAAAAACTACTTCCAAAAATATTCAGCTTTGATATTAATGAGTTTTTTGGGTTCATTGAGAACATGGTTGTTGTTCAATAATAAAATTAATCCTCAAAAATACAACTTGCCTAATAATTCTGCACTCCCTGTACAGGGTGGGCCATTTATATGGATACACCTTAATAAAATGCGAATGGTTGGTGATATTAACTTCCTGTTTGTGGCACATTAGTATATGTGAGGGGGGAAACTTTTCAAGATGGGTGGTGACCATGGTGGCCATTTTGAAGTCGGCCATTTTGAATCCAACTTTTGTTTTTTCAATAGGAAGAGGGTCATGTGACACAAACTTATTGGGAATTTCACAAGAAAAACAATGGTGTGCTTGGTTTTAACGTAACTTTATTCTTTTATGAATTATTTACAAGTTTCTGACCACTTATAAAATGTGTTCAATGTGCTGCCCATTGTGTTGGATTGTCAATGCAACCCTCTTCTCCCACTCTTCACACACTGATAGCAACACCGCAGGAGAAATGCTAGCACAGGCTTCCAGTATCCGTAGTTTCAGGTGCTGCACATCTCGTATCTTCACAGCATAGACAATTGCCTTCAGATGACCCCAAAGATAAAAGTCTAAGGGGGTCACTGGATATGCGAAATTGCTACATGATGATGTGTTTCCCTCTTTATGCACTGAAGCTGGCACGTTCCCTGAGTTTTTCCAGCAAGATGGTGCACCCACCACCACATTATGGGTGTCAGGTCCGAGCATTCCTGGAAAGTGGATTGGTCGTCGTGGGCCAGTTGAATGGCCCCCAAGGTCTCCCGATCTGACCTCCTTAGACTTTTACCTTTGGGGTCATCTGAAGGCAATTGTCTATGCTGTGAAGATACGAGATGTGCAGCACCTGAAACTACGGATACTGGAAGCCTGTGCTAGCATTTCTCCTGCGGTGTTGCTATCAGTGTGTAAAGAGTGGGAGAAGAGGGTTGCATTGACAATACAACACAATGGGCAGCACATTGAACACATTTTATAAGTGGTCAGAAACTTGTAAATAACCAAGCACACCATTGTTTTTCTTGTGAAATTCCCAATAAGTTTGATGTGTCACATGACCCTCTTCCTATTGAAAAAACAAAAGTTAGATTCAAAATGTCCGACTTCAAAATGGCCGCCATGGTCACCACCCATCTTGAAAAGTTTCCCCCCTCACATATACTAATGTGCCACAAACAGGAAGTTAATATCACCAACCATTCCCATTTTATTAAGGTGTATCCATATAAATGGCCCACCCTGTATATCTGATATACTAACTAATCTGTACAATCAGCCACATCCAACAGCTGGACCCCTACAATTTCAAAATAAAAAATCTTATAAAAAATGTCTGCTATAAAAGTGTCTTCCATAGAGTATGCTAGTTTCTACCTTGTACTCCTTCACTAACACTAAGGCTACTTCCTGTAAGCTGTTTCGGCAGAGAATGCATGGAACTGCCCGGACAAAAACTTCTGCATGCCGGGTAGTGGCCGGGTTTGGAGAGCAGGCTGCAGTATCCGGCAGTGCTAGATCTGGAGAATTCTGGAAGACTGCTCTCTACCAGAACAGCCTGCCGGAGGCTCTGCCATATATGTGAAAGCCACAAATGACCAACGGGATAGCATTTGTGTTTTTTTCTTTTTGCCATAAACATACATTTAGTAACATTTATTAGATTGGAATAATGAGACTTACTATATTTTTAGACGTTCCCTGTCCTTCTGCTGTATTGGAGCTTATGGACTTCATAGATGGTGCCCCCCACTTTGAGCCTCCTCTGTTAACCAGAGCTAACAGCTGCTAAGCAGTTACCAATATGGCGAATCAAGGCCCATTCCATCACAAGATAGGCTATTCATTCAAATGTAAATGCCAGAAGAGGCTTCATCCAGTGATAACAGCTGATAACAGGCCTTTGAGAAGCTAATCCAATATCTATTTGCAAAGGGATTCTCTGCATGAGGCAACCCCTGTAAACCTATTACTTTATCTTGGTACAGAAGAAACAAAGACAAAAATATCTATTAAGTAGATGGCAAATGTTCCTAATTAAACAGTCCTCCTGTCTCCTTATATGGCACTTATTAAATCTGTGCATATCAAGCAATCTAAAACTGAAACCTTATTGCACAATTGTATATGGTACAAGACACTTTTATGATGGTGTCACACATAATTTTTTATGGCAGTTTTTGATGAAGTTTTTTGAGCTCATCCCATAAGTGGGTTAGTAGGGAATTAAACATATGAAGGACGGGCTTGTATTTCTCATTCCTGCTGGATCTACTTCTAGCTTTGGTTAAAACACTGCCACAAAAAGCTGTGTGTTACATCACCCTTATGGGTATGTTTTATGGAAAGAAGCTTTGTACAGAAACAAAAGTTGCACTGTGGCTTTGTTAAAAAAAAACTGAGGTTATAATGTAATATTGTCTTTTTTAACACAGAATTTAAATGGATGGCAGCCACAGGGTTCTGCCTGTCACCATTCACCTTCTTGCCAACCCTGGTGACTCTGCTGTGTTTCGACAGGCAGTGAAGAGAATTCTTCAGGGACTGTGTCTAGATACTCAACTCTTTCTGGTGTCCGAAAGAGCAGCCCCAATTCAATTCTACGAATATCGAAAGAGAAGATTTGAATTTCCAGGGATATCTGTCATACTCTTCCTCCGTGAAGACCTAGGGGAAGAAAGGATATCTCTTCTACAAAGCTTTTTCCAGCTACCCCCATGGGATCATGTCAACACAGGGTTTGGCCAAGGACCATCACCATCATGTCAAACTAGTGATGACTTTTACTGTCTTGATGTGCACATGCCCGTGTGGGGAATAAGACAGGTACACTATGGCACAGAGATCTTGAGAGTGACTCTGTACTGTGATTTTGATAACTATGAGGACTCAGTAAGACTTTATGAAATGATTCTGGGAATGGAAGCAACCAGCCAAAAGATTGGATTCTGCTTCTTTGACTTGCATTCTACTAAGCACACTTCCATACAATTCTCCTTAAAACAGTTGCCACCTGGTGTCTGTGCACAAGTCAAACATGCCTGTGCTCTGCAGTTCACTATACAAGCTATAGGACAGCTGGTTCCCTTGTTGCCTTACCCTTGTGTGCCAATAAGTGACATGCGATGGCAAACTCAAGACTATGATGGAAACAAAATCTTACTTTTGGTAATGAATTCTGTTTCATTTACATAGTTCCGACCTCAGTTCCGACCTTATATATGGTTTTCATGCCTTGTGAATTATGAATGATCAACCAGTATAACATTTTATAGTGTTTAATATTGTTTTCCCGTCATGTTTTGTTACATACATAGCACACAGCTTTATGTCCATAGTTGTCTTGTGTATCCATCATATAGATCTCCAATATGCTACCAGTGAAAATCTTCTGGCCCATACTGGACTTTACACAGATTTCCCAATACTGTCTATGACTTAGACAATCTAAGGCCACATGCACATGACCTTATGCAGTCCAGGAAACATGGCCTATGTGTTGGTCGCATATCCCGGACCGACTGCTGCTCATTTGACCGGCACTCACTGATGATAGTGATTTATGGAGCAGTGAGTTCCTATCTGACTGTGGGTCGATTGTACTGTACAATATATCCTCAGTTATATAGGAACTCAGTGTATTATAAATCACTATCAAGCCCTGAGTTCAGGTCAGAAGAGCTGCCATCATTCTAGGAGATGTGTCTGACACACAGGCCATGTGTCCCGGACTGTAGAGTGGTGTGCATGTGGCCTAAAGGTGCATGAGATTTATCAAAGTGACTAATACTGGATGATAATTCTGGGGCACATTCAGACTGTCTAGTCTAAAGGCCCTTTACACAGGACGACACAGCAGCAGATTTTCACCAAGGAAGCGTTCCTTCATGACAATCGCCTGCTCGTCAGTGGAGGAGACAGCTGCATTTACATGCAGTGATCTCCTCCACAGTATGGGGAGGAGCGATCGCTAATGCCATCGCTCTTCCCCATACTGACTCGTTGTTTGCCGGCAGCAGATTGTGTTTACACAGCACAATTTGCTGCCAGTAAATGATAATTTTTGTGTGTGCTTAAATGATCGTTTCGCTTGTTCTTCGGGTAATCGGCAGTACATTTACACCGCCAGATAATCGATAATGAGCGTTCCTATTAACACTTGTTAGCAATTATCTATGGGATTCTCGGCCCGTGTAAAGGACCCTTAAAGTTATAGCACTTGGGTGTGTTCATAGATGTTCATAGATGTGCAGCACATGCTTCTGCTTTTTTTCTCTGACTTGTGGAGGTGGACAACCAAGGATGTGTGAATAAACAGATATAAGTCAATTTATATGTGAACTTTCCGTGATTCACTGATGTGTGAATAAGCCCTTACTGGTATCTGTGACACAATTTACAAGGTCCTTGGTGTTTGACTAAATATTTGCGGATCTACCCATCTGAAGCACACTTACCATTGATGTGTATGTGTATGTATATATATATATATATATACACACACACACACACACACACACAGTGCCTTGAAAAAGTATTCATACCTCTTGAACTTTTCAATTTTATCACGTTACACCCACAAACTTAAATGTATTTTATTGGGATTTTATGTGATAGAGCAAGACAAAGTAGCAAGTATGAGTGACGTGAAAAGAAAATGATATATGGTTTTCAAAAATATTAATAAAAAATATCAAAAGTGTGGAGCGCATTTGTATTCAGTCCCCTGTACTCTAATACCCCTAAATAAAAACCAGTGTTACCAAGTGCATTCAGAAATCACCTAATTAGTAAATAGAGTCCACCTGTGTGTGATTTATTCTCTGTTATAACTACAGCTGTTCTGTGAAGGCCTCAGAGGTTTGTTAGAGAAAATTAGTGATCAAATAGCATAATTAAACCAAGGAACACAACAGACAGGTCAGGAATAAAGTTGTTGAGAAGTGTAAAGCAGGGTTAGTTTATAAAAAAATATCCCAAGCTCTGAACAGCTCATGGAGCACTGTTCAATCCATTATACGAAAATGAAAGGAGTAAAGCATAACTGCAAACCTACCAAGACATGGCTGTCCACCTAAACTGACAACCCAGGCAAGGAGAGCACTAATTAGAGAAGCAGCCAAGAGGCCTTGGTCACTCTGGAGGAGCTGCAGAGATCCACAGCTCAGGTGGGAGAATCTGTCCACAGGACGTGTCCTCCTCAAATCTGGCCTTTATGGAACAGTGGCAAGAAGAAAGCCATTTTTGAAAGCAAGTCATAAGAAGTCATGTTTGCAGTTTTCCAGAAGCCATGTAGAGGACACAGCAAACATGTGAAAGAAGGTGCTCTGGTCAGATAAGACCAAAGTTTAACTTTTTGGTCTAAATGCAAAATGCCATGTGTGGCGGAAAACAAACATTGCACATCACACTGAACACACTATGGCAGCATCAGGCTGTGGGGATGCTTTTCTTCAGGAGGGACAGGGAATTGCTGTTCACAGATGCTCCCCATCCAATCTGACTGAGCTTCAACTATTTTTCCAAAAAATAATGTGCAAAGCTGGTAGAGACACACCCCAAAAGATTTTTATTTATTAAAATTAAAAACAAATCATGTATTATTTCCTTTTTGCATCACAAATACTTGCTACTTTGTGTTAGTCTATCACACAAAATCCCAATAAAATACATTTAAGTTTGTGGGTGTAACATAAAGAAATGTGGAAAAGTTGAAGGGGTATGAATCATTTTTCAAAGCACTGTAAATATATTATGTTAACGTTTGAATTAGTTATTTTTTTCTAACATACTTTCTATCTGTATTTAGGTAACTAGCAGCGCCAAAGTGTCCCAAAGTGTTGAAAATCCAGAGCCTCGGTCAAATCCTTTAACTGCTCAGCTATCATCATTAACGCAGCCAGTGAATACTACACAAACAGGGGATGAAAATGTCATAGGAAACCTGAATCTCAAGCAGGTTTTAAAAAAGTCCTTCAAAAAACCAGAACTAAGACAAAACGTGTACAGCATTACTGATAACAATCTTTCAAAACTGATGCCAAGGACCCATCCACAAATAGATGAGACAGAGACCAATGTGGATACTGGACACAGAGTTATAAATCTGAGGCACCAGCTGCCTTCTGTTATCAGGATGTCAAGGGATCTACAAAATATTCCATGGAATAAAGAAATTCAAGATTTACCCTCCAAGATAGGAGTCTCTAGTTGCCCTCTTGATGTCAAAGGGAACAAAGAGACTGACAGCAGAACCAAAATATTTCCTTCTGAGAGACCTCAACAACTCCATAGCAATAGCATGGCGCTCACAGAGGAATTTTTCATTTAATGCTGCCTCTAATCACCTTCAATTGATGGACTACCATTTATTGTCACAATGGGACTTAACTTCTTAAAGGGATTATATTGCCGTAATAAATCAACGGGTCACCTTTAACAGTTTATGCAACGGGCCGCCTCCCCCTAGGGCCCTCTATATAACGCGTCCCAGGTGTAGGAAATGCCAAGTGGTGTAATGGTGTGTCCCAAATGTCTCTTTATGTGTGTCACGGTGCTCCTACCTGGATACCGCTCAAACCCAGGCTTTGGCTCCGAAGCAATAAATAAGGGGAATACTTGAGGGATAAAAGAATAACGGGTCCAGACCTTGAGATGAAGTTTAATGGCAGCTTTACTTGAATAAATGTTTCTCCAAACAGTTTACAGGCTTTGTCTTGGCTCCTGCAGGCTTTAGCATTAAAATTGCAGGCAAACTCAACTCTGCTTTCCTGACAAGCTTAATTAGTGTCTTTGCTTTCTTTGTGATGCTGTGCTTCACTCTTTGGTCGGGTTTATGTTGAGCCAAGGGATGTGGTAGAATCCTGTGAGCTCCAACATGGAGTCCCTACCAGCACACACACTACCACTAGCACTAGAACCAGTTCTAACTGGTAAACCCCCCTCCTTCCTTCAGGAAATAAGACTCGCCCACTTCTCTCCAGAGGGGGGCTAGAAGGGAATGATTAGCTACATTCTACATAATTACAGCTCTGCCGAGTTTGCTGCCACCTGCTGGTGATCCAGGCATATTACATGTTATAAACAGTTACATAACATTAGAAATGCAATAGTGTGGAGGCCCTGGAATAAATGCATAAGATGACATGAGGTTAGACCAATAAAGACAGTAGTAAAGTGCAGAAGTGGTAACACCACTCTGGGGTGTTACATTTACATCTTGAAATATTCTACATAAAAGTGAAATGTACAATGCTCTACGTATCCTATATTAATCCTGAGTTGTAGTATGTTATAGCTGCATTAAAGGGGTTCTCTGGGAAATAAGAAAATGTAAATACTTAAATATTACTTTATTATAAATACATTCCTAAACACCTTTCATTAGTTATAATGGCTCGTAGAACATGTTTTGTGTGTACTAATAGGACGGCAGCCATTTTATTTCTCCTAATGATTGCTCCCTAAGCCATTATAACTTATGAAAGGTATTTGGGAATATATTTATAATAAAGTAATATTTAAGTATTTTCATTTTCTTAACTCCTGGAGAACTCCTTTTCAGCTGGCCATACTTTATATTGCTGACCACCCAAAATGGAGGAATAACTTTAATAATTGCGGTTAAAATGAACACATTTGCTATGAACACATTGTAAACATATAGCTAATATCTTTGTATGTTTCTGGAGCATTTTATACATTTCTCATGCTCAGATCACATATAAACCCGTTTTAGGAGTTAGGTATTAATTTATTCAGTGCTGGCCTCTATTACTGGATTGCCCTATCAACTTGCTGAGTGCTTTCAAAACTAGTCTGACTCCGGCATAGTCGGTGCACTCGCCCTGAAAAGAGCGAACATGGCCGGCACTGGAACCTTAACTTCTTTTGGTATCATGCTCCTGTCTTAGTCCTATGCATTTCTCTAGATCTGCTAGCTCCTCAGGGACTCATAGGAGCATGTGAACGGGTGCGAGTTCAGAATGGCATTGGCGAGATGCTGCCTTCCTTTTAACTAGAAGGCTCAGCAGCTAATCAGTGCTTTAATGGGTGGAAACATCTCAACCTGCAGCAACGCAACACTGCTCATGACTATCTAGGAGCCTCTGATGTTATCAAGGGGACATTTTCTAGATGTCCCCTGGTCATTCAGTTAATTTAAAAGAATAGCACACATTTATGTTTATTAAATAGTGAGCATTTGGTTCTGAGTCTTATTTTCTGCAGTTTAGGCTTTCATTCAATCCAAATGGCATATATGATTTAAGTTTGTAGATCTATTTGGATTCAGCTTGCAGCAGTAATCTAGCCCAGTAACCCTCTCTACCTCTAGGGGGTATTTTGGTAATTACGTTAAATGTAATTGACCTAACATCCCCTCCATGTTTTTCACACATGTTTCTCTAGGGGGGTGTCCCTCTTATTTCAGATATCCCCTATGTGTTCACAGATACTTTTGCGTAAATCCCTTTTAGTTTTGCCCACATATCCTGTGTATCTGCCCAAGTATATGACTCCCTCTGATTTACAATTGATGAATTCTCTGATTGTGAAAACATCTTCTATGGTGCTTCTAGTAATTGTTTAGATGGGGAGACTTGGCTGCAGGCTACACAGATCCCACATCTAAAGGTGCCAAGGAGTTGTTGTCCTAACCAGGACTCTTTCTTCGGTACGGAGGTGAAGTGACTCCGAACTAAAAGGTATTACAAGTTAGGGCTCCTTCTGAATGTGATCATGGGTGTTTCACCCACTATTTTCCATAGGTTGGGGTCAGTACTCAGGATGCTCCAGTGTATTTCTAGCACTTGTCTGACTCTCTGATCTGCAATATTAAACGTGTCTAATACTCCCTTTTTTTATCTCCTCTTTTTTCTGGGATGTAAGTAGGTCTATTTTTTGGGTTTTAGCCACTATGGCAAGAGGCTCCCTTAGTACCCTGTTGGGTATCCTCTATCCTGAAACAGCATGCTTAGGCATGCGTTCAGGATGCATCAGGATGTCTTCAGTTTAGTCTTTTTGACTTTTCAGGCATTTTTTCCCATTGACATACATTAATACCGAATCCGGGTGTTCCGGCAAAACGGATCCAGCATTGCGGTCTGCGCATGCTCAGACCACAAAAAATTAGAAAAAAATAAATGCCGGATCCATTTTTCCAGATGACACAGGAGAGACGGATCCGGCGTTTCAATGCATTTGTCATACAGATCAGGATCCTGATCCGTCTGACAAATGCCATCAGTTTGCATACGTTTTGACGGATCTGGCAGGCAGTTCCGGCGACGGAACTGCCTGCTGGAATCCTCTGCAGCGAGTGTGAAAGTACCCTAATTCTCAGATATTGCCCTTTGGGGATTCACTTTTTTAGACTGTATGCCAAATAAGAAACACATGTGTGAAAAACATGGAGGGGATGTTAGGTCAATTACTAGTGTTGATCGCGTACGGCATACATATTAGGACATCGTCAGACATCATCCACAACTCCATCCTCCGTCAGGCAAAACTCCTTCCTACCTCAGACTTTAGACAAAACTCCGTCCTCCCTCCTCCAAAACTCCATCAGACCTCAGACAAAACTCCGTCCTCCCTCATCCAAAACTAAGTCCTCCCTCAGACATCAGCCAAAACTCCATCAGACCTCAGACATCAGCCAAAACTCAGTCGTCCCTCATCCAAAACTCAGTCGTCCCTCATCCAAAACTCTGTCGTCCCTCATCCAAAACTCCGTCGATCCTCATCCAAAACTCCGTCGTCCCTCATCCAAAACTCCGTCGTCCCTCATCCAAAACTCTGTCGTCCCTCAGCCAAAACTCCGTCGTCCCTCAGCCAAAACTCCGTCGTCCCTCAGCCAAAACTCCGTCAGACATCAGCCAAAACTCCGTCAGACATCAGCCAAAACTCCGTCAGACATCAGCCAAAACTCCGTCAGACATCAGCCAAAACTCCGTCAGACATCAGCCAAAACTCCGTCCTCCCTAACTCAAAATATGCCCTACTACACACACTCTTCACCTGACAGAGCTGCTAGCTGCTGGAGAGGCAAAGGACCTGTGATGATGTCATGACCATGTGATGAGTCACGTGTGTGGGAGGGGTCAGATGTGCACAGCAGCTGGTAGAGTGTACAGAACTGTAGCCATCAAATAGAGCTCTGTACTAGAGATGTGTGTGTAACCTGCATGTAGCAATGTTATGTACTGTGTAGCAGAGCTGTATGTGTAACCTGCATATAGCAGAGCTGTGTACTATGTAGCAGAGCTGTATGTGTAACCTGCATGTAGCAGAGCTGTATGTGTAACCTGCATGTAGCAGAGCTGTATGTGTAACCTGCATGCAGCAGAGCTGTGTACTGTGTAGCAGAGCTGTATGTGTAACCTGCATGTAGCAGAGCTGTATGTGTACCCTGCATGTAGCAGTGCTGTGTACTGTGTAGCAGAGCTGTATGTGTAACCTGCATGTAGCAGAGCTGTGTACTGTGTAGCAGACTGTATGTGTAACCTGTATGTAGCAGTGCTGTGTACTGTGTAGCAGAGCTGTATGTGTATAACCTGCATGTAGCAGAGCTGTGTACTGTGTATATAGAGCAGTGTGTCTAACCGCATGTAGCAGAGCTGTGTACTGTGTAGCAGAGCTGTATGTGTATAACCTGCATGTAGCAGAGCTGTGTACTGTGTATATAAAGCAGTGTGTCTAACCGCATGTAGCAGGGCTGTGTACTGTGTTACAGAGATGTGTGTGTAACCTGGGAACTATACAAAAGTGTAAAAAAAAAAAACATAAAAATTCAGATCACCCCCCTTTTCCCAAAATGATTTTTGGCAATGTGTAAAAACACCGATTGTATAAAAATATATTCCCCATAAGCAAACAGCAAAACAGAAAAAAAAAAGAGTCCAAATGTCTGATTCGCCGTTTTTGGTCGCTTCATTTGCTACAAAAATTTAAATAAAAAGTGATCAAAAAGTCTTAAACACCCCAGAATGGTATCAGTGAAAAGTTCAGATTGCCCCCAAATTGCTGTCCCCAATGCACGGAATGGGTCAACAACGTTTATGTGCAAGAGGCCTAACACTTGTGATCTAGTTTTGTGTGAAGCGGCATATATGCATTCATGTTGCATGTATTTATTAATTAGGGCTACCAATTCTGAGTAACTCGAAGTGACAGGAGATTTCCAGAATCTGATTTTTTTTTTTTGTCGCCATATTTTGACCCCTATAACTTTTTTGTAATTATGTCTACGGAGCTGCGTGGGGCTCAGTTTTTGCAGGGCAATCTGAACTTTTCACTGATACCATTCTGGGGTGTTTAAGACTTTTTGATCACTTGTTATAAAAAAAATTGTAGCAAATGAAGCGACCAAAAACGGCGAATCGGACATTTGGACTCTTTTTTTTTTCTGTTTTGCTGTTTGCCGTATGGGGAATATATTTTTATACAATGGGTGTTTTTACACATTGCGACACCCATGATGTGTATTTTTTCAGTTCTTTTATTTTCATTTTGGGAAAAGGGGGGTGATCTGATTATTATTATTTTTTTTAACACTTTTTTATAGTTCCCAGGTTACACACACATCTCTGTAACACAGTACACAGCTCTGCTACATGCAGGTTACACACACATCTCTGTAACACAGTACACATCTCTGCTACACAGTACACATCACTGCTACCTGCAGGTTAAACGTACAGCTCTGCTACACAGTACACAGCTCTGCTACATGCAGGTTACATATATAGCTCTGCTACACAGTACACAGCACTGCTACATGCAGGTTACACATACAGCTCTGCTACATGCAGGTTACACATACAGCACTGCTACACAGTACACAGCTCTGCTACATGCACGTTACACATACAGCTCTGCTACACAGTACACATCTCTGCTACATGCAGGTTACACATACAGCTCTGCTACACAGTACACAACTCTGCTACATGCAGGTTACACATACAGCTCTGCTACATGCAGGTTACACATACAGCACTGCTACACAGTACACAGCTCTGCTACATGCACGTTACACATACAGCTCTGCTACACAGTACACATCTCTGCTACATGCAGGTTACACATACAGCTCTGCTACACAGTACACAACTCTGCTACATGCAGGTTACACATACAGCTCTGCTACATAGTACACAGCTCTGCTACATGCAGGTTACATATACAGCTCTGCTACACAGTACACAGCACTGCTACATGCAGGTTACACATACAGCCCTGCTACATGCAGGTTACACATACAGCTCTGCTACACAGTACACAGCTCTGCTACATGCAGGTTACACATACAGCTCTGCTACACAGTACACCGCTATGCTATATGCAGGTTACACATACAGCTCTGCTACACAGTACACAGCACTGCTACATGCAGGTTACACATACAGCTCTGCTACATGCAGGTTACACATACAGCTCTGCTACACAGTACACAGCACTGCTACATGCAGGTTACACATACAGATCTGCTACATGCAGGTTACACATACAGCTCTGCTACACAGTACACAGCTCTGCTACATGCAGGTTACACATACAGCTCTGCTAAATGCAGGTTACACATACAGCTCTGCTACACAGTACATAGCACTGCTACATGCAGGTTATACATACAGCTCTGCTACACAGTACACAGCTCTGCTACATGCAGGTTACACATACAGCTCTGTTACATGCAGGTTACACATACAGCTCTGCTACACAGTACACAGCACTGCTACATGCAAGTTACATATACAGCTCTGCTACATGCAGGTTACACATACAGCTCTGCTACACAGTACACAGCTCTGCTACATACAGGTTACACATATATCTCTGCTACACAGTACACAGCTCTGCTACATGCAGGTTACACATACAGCTCTGCTACACAGTACACAGCACTGCTACATGCAGGTTACACATACAGCTCTGCTACACAGTACACAGCTCTGCTATATGCAGGTTACACATACAGCTCTGCTACACAGTACACAGCTCTGCTACATGCAGGTTATACATACAGCCTGCTATACAGTACACAGCTCTGCTACATGCAGGTTACACATACAGCTCTGCTACATGCAGGTTACACATACAGCTCTGCTACATAGTACATAACACTGCTACATGCAGGTTACACACACATCTCTAGTACAGAGCTCTATTTGATGGCTACAGTTCTGTACATTCTACCAGCTGCTGTGCACATCTGACCCCTCCCACACACGTGACTCATCACATGGTCATGACATCATCACAGGTCCTTTGCCTCTCCAGCAGCTAGCAGCTCTGTCAGGTGAAGAGTGTGTGTAGTAGGGCATATTTTGAGTTAGGGAGGAC
Organism: Bufo bufo; assembly: GCF_905171765.1. Taxonomy (NCBI): domain Eukaryota; kingdom Metazoa; phylum Chordata; class Amphibia; order Anura; family Bufonidae; genus Bufo; species Bufo bufo. Next base: position 141,924,950 of record NC_053392.1, on the reverse strand, counting down.
AGAGTTTTGGCTGATGTCTGACGGAGTTTTGGCTGATGTCTGACGGAGTTTTGGCTGATGTCTGACGGAGTTTTGGCTGATGTCTGACGGAGTTTTGGCTGATGTGTGACGGAGTTTGGGCTGATGTGTGACGGAGTTTTGGCTGAGGGACGACGGAGTTTTGGCTGATGTCTGACGGAGTTTTGGCTGATGTGTGACAGAGTTTTGGCTGATGTGTGACGGAGTTTTGGCTGATGTGTGACGGAGTTTTGGCTGAGGGACGACGGAGTTTTGGATGAGGGACGACGGAGTTTTGGATGAGGGACGACAGAGTTTTGGCTGAGGGACGACGGAGTTTTGGCTGAGGGACGACGGAGTTTTGGCTGAGGGACGACGGAGTTTTGGATGAGGGACGACAGAGTTTTGGATGAGGGACGACGGAGTTTTGGATGAGGGACGACGGAGTTTTGGATGAGGGACGACAGAGTTTTGGATGAGGGACGACGGAGTTTTGGATGAGGGACGACTGAGTTTTGGCTGATGTCTGAGGTCTGATGGAGTTTTGGCTGATGTCTGAGGGAGGACGGAGTTTTGGATGAGGGAGGACGGAGTTTTGTCTGAGGTCTGATGGAGTTTTGGATGAGGGAGGACCGAGTTTTGTCTAAAGTCTGAGGTAGGAGGGAGTTTTGCCTGACGGAGGATGGAGTTGTGGATGATGTCTGACGATGTCCTAATATGTATGCCGTAATCGCGAATATTCTAATCGCAAATTTTTATCGTGAATATCGGCACTTCGAGAATGCGTAAATATCTAGAATATAGTGCTATATCTCTGTAATCGCGAATATTCTAGATTTTTTTTCATCAGTTCTCATGATCCCTCACTGCTTCTTGCTTGTGGGCCAATGAGAAGGCTGCAATATCTTTGAATTTAGGAGTAGTGTTGACTGCAAATTATTATCGCAAATTTTCTGATTGCCGATGTTTGCAAGCAAGAAAATTATGACGAGATCACTAATTCTCGAATTCGCGAATATATGCCGAATATTCGCCCAAATATTTGCAAAATATCGCAAATTCGAATATTGCCCCTGCCGCTCGCTCATCACTGTCAATTATATTTTCCAGAATTACCAAAATACCCCCTGATGGTAGAGGGGGTGAATGGGATAGATTACTGCTGCAAGTCGAATCTAAATGGATCTACAAACTTAAAGGGCTTCTGTCAGCCCACTAAACCGTTTTTTTTTGTTTTTGTTTAATAATAATCCCTACACTGCGATCTCTGCATACATAAGTAAAATAATAATTTTTGTTGAGTAGAATTTGATAAAACGCTATTTTTATAATATGTAAATTACCTTGCTACCAGCAAGTAGGGCGGCTACTTGCTGGTAGCAGCCGCATCCTCCGATCCTAATGACGCCCCCTCCGCATTGTGATTGACAGGGCCAGGGAACGGAATCGTTCTCTGCTGGCCCTGCCTGTTTTCATTCAATATCTGGCTCCTGCGCCACGGCCGTACCTATCTTCAATCTGCGCAGGCGCACTGAGAGGCGGCCACTCACTCGGCCGCTCCATCCTCAATGCGCCTGCGCCGATGACGTCACATCTACACCCGGCGCAGGCGCATTGAGGAGCGAGCGGCAGAGTGAGTGGCCGCCTCTCAGTGCGCCTGCGCAGATTGAAGATAGGTACGGTCGTGGCGCAGGCGCCAGATATTGAATGAAAACAGGCAGGGCCAGTAGAGAACGATTCCGTTCCCTGGCCCTGTCAATCACAATGCGGAGGGGGCGTCATTAGGATCGGAGGATGCGGCTGCTACCAGCAAGTAGCCGCCCTACTTGCTGGTAGCAAGGTAATTTACATATTATAAAAATAGCGTTTTATCAAATTCTACTGAACGAAAATTATTATTTTACTTATGTATGCAGAGATCGCAGTGTAGGGATTATTATTAAACAAAAACAAAAAAACGGTTTAGTGGGCTGACAGAAGCCCTTTAAATTATGTATGCCATTTGAGTTGAATGAAAGCCTAAACTACAGTTGCTTTATATAGAACAGAAAACAATGAGCTGCAGTGTCAATATTATAAAGAAAATACGTCTCAAAACCAAATGCCCATTTAATAAACATAACTGTGTGCTATTCTTTTAAATGGACCAACAGAATGGCCAGGGGACGTGTAGAAAAGGTCCCTTTGATAACATCAGAACAGGGTTGCCAACCGTCCAGAAATTTCTGGACAGTCCGTAAAAATAGAAAACTTTTTTCCTGTGTCCGTGAAATTTTTTTTATGTGTCCGTGATTTTTTTGAGGCTAGTGGTAGTTGACTATAGTATTTTGGTAGTAATTATTATAATTTTACAGCTCACAGTAAAAGCTCGTAATGAGGTATTATCAATATATTGAGTTATAGACATGGATTACTTATAATCTTTATCACTCATTATGATTTTTCTATTTCTCCTTAAAAAAAATATTAGCTGTCTGTGATTTTGGGATAAGTTGTCCAGAAAAAAGAAAAAGTTTGGTTGCCAACTCTACATCAGAGGCTCCTAGATAGTCATGAGCAGTGTTGTGTTGCTGCAGGTTGAGATGTTTCCACCCATTAAAGCAGTGATTGGCTGCTGAACATGATGAGCCCCCCAGTGGGGGAGGAGCCTTCTAGTTAAAAGGAAGGCAGTGGCTGGGGTAACTCACTACTGCTGTTCTGAACTCGCACCCGTTAACATGCTGCTCCTATGAGTCCCTGAGGGGCTAGCAGATCTACTGAAATGCATAGGACTAAGACAGGGGCATGATAGCTAGGGAGGTTTAGGTTCCATGGCTGGCCGAGGTCACTCTTTTCAGGGCGAGTGCTCTGACTATACCAGAGTCAGGCTAGTTTTGAAAGCACTCAGCAAGTTGATCCAATGTGTTCAGTTTAACCACAATTATTAAAGGTTAAGTTTTAAGTTATTTCTCCATCTTGGGTGATCTGCTATTGAATAGGAGACAGAAGAATAAAACATTAGGGTCACAGAGAGAGTAGTAAATACTCTATATCGCCAAATGCTCATTCAGCTACCAGCTAATCCTGACATTCTGTTAAGCTTACATGTGTTCTCAGTGGAGAGTGGTGTAGAAGCTGCTGTTAAAAACATGTGTGGTGACTTATTTTCCCTGAGAACAAAAGGATCGGGAATAGGGAGATTCATTATGCCTGGACCTTCTTTTCTCCAGCATCTGTCATCTGGGGAGAGTTGGGACACCCCATACACATTAGATGGCCCTGTCACAATTGGGCTAGCACAGGGATGCTCAACCTGTGGCCCTCCAGCTGTTGTAAAACTATAACTCCCATCATGCTCAGCTGTAGGCTTTCTGGGCATGCTGGGAGTTATAGTTTTGCAACAACTGGAGGGCTGAAGGTTGGGCATCCATGGTTTAGCAGATATTTACTAATATATAGGCAAATGTGTAATTAATACACTTTAGAAACATTTTTGATATGTCATAGAGACATATCAAAGGTTTGATTGGTGGGGTCTGAGTGCTGAGACTCCTGCTGTTTACTAAAACAAGGATCCTCACAGATCAAAACTTTGTTATATATGTTATGTATGTGTATATTTATACACTCATTGACAACTGGGTCCTGCGTAAAAGTTATTCCCTCACTGCCGTATAAAAAGGCTTTAACAAGCTGCTTTTGGGTAGTGTACTCCTTGGTGAGAGATCGTTGACTGCTAGAATTTCCCCTACGACACATTTGACATTTTGCTCATATACATACATATTAAATGGCACTATAGTGGAGAATAATCATAGACCAGCATTCTTCGTTGGTATATGATATCCCTTGCGCTGATGGAGGAAAGGTCATCAATATTAGAGTTTTCTGGCACCCTGACTGATCCGCTGTTTAAAGGGGTTGCAGTGCTGCAATGTAATTCCAATGATCTTCCCAATCACTTGGGAGTCTGTAATGTACCATTCCTTGTAGTAACTGAACATCTCCCGTGTTCTTGTTGCTGGGCGGTCGTTTGGTCATCGGAGGGAGCCCCCTCTCTCTAAATAACCCCTCAGATGGTTGCAACAGCTCGGGGTACTACCAGGGGTCCCTTAAAGTGAAAGAGTTTTGTTGTGACGCCAGTTTCATTTCAGCAACAGGGAACGGAGTCCCCTTAAGTAGATGGTGTTGATGATAGGTGGTACCCAGGTGTAGGAATGCCAGAGTTGTGTAAGGGTCGCCTATAGTGTCCCTTTAGGTGTGGCTGTGTACGTGTCACGGTGCTCCTACCTGGATATCCTGGAACCAAAGGAGTTGTAGTCCGAAGCAGTGCAAATAGGGTGAATAGTTGAGGAATTTTGTAGAATAAATTGAGTCCAGACTTATATTAACGTTGAAACAGCTTTACTTGCATAAACTTCCATCAGGAAACAATCTTCCATCTTGGTTACTAGCAGGTTTTGGCTTAACTTCTGGTAGGCAAACACACTCGGCTCTGCTACATCTGTACTCTCTTATGTCTGCTGTGCTATCAGGATTAAATAGAAACTTTTTCTTTGCTGTATACTGCAACTTAACCTTCTGTAGTCGGGTCTGTCTTTATCTTTATCCAGGGAACTTTACTCCAGGCTTGTGAGGCTTGCAGCTTGGGCCTCTATGCCCAACAGAGTTGTAGGTGTGCTCTGCTGGCTTCCACACGACCTTTCCCTTGCAGGGGTTACTCTGGTCTGACCTTCAATAACTAAAACTCCTCCCTCTCTAGAGAGGGCTAGAATGGAAAGACAAGTTCCATTCTATGTAAACTAGCTCTGCCATAGGTGTCGCCATCTGCTGGTGAACCAGGCACATTACATGAACATTAACAATTTCAAACCAGACCTCCTCAGAGGCAGTCCATATTGACCTGTAAAAGTAAGGCCCCTTTCACACGAGTGAGTATTCCGCGCGGGTGCAATGAGTGATGTGAACACATTGCGCCCGCACGGAATCCGGACCCATTCATTTCAATGGGTCTGTGTAAATGAGCGTTGGTTTTCTCACATCACTTGTGCGTTGCGTGAAAATCGCAGCATGTTCTATATTCTGCGATTTTCACGCAACGCTGGCCCCATAGAAGTGAATAGGGCTGCATGAAAATCGCATCGCATCCGCAAGCAAGTGCAGATGCGATGCATTTTTCACTGATGGTTACTAAGAGATTTTGTTTGTAAACATTCATTTTTTATCATGCGTGTGCAAAACACATTAAATCGCATTGCACCCGCACGATAAAATCTGAACAACTGAACGCGATCGCAGACAAAACTGAATGAACTTGCTTGCAAAATCGCGTTTTTCACTGAACGCATCCGGAACTAATCCGCTCACGCTCGTCTGCAAGGGGCATAAGGTACTGACTCTCTGGCTAAGGGCTCATGCACATGACCGTATGCCCTCCTCGGGGCGGCATACATCGTGTGCACGGGAGCGCACAGCATCATAGGTTACTATGATGCTGTGCACATCAGCCGCCCGCGGGGCTATTGTCCCGCACTCATAAGATCATATGAGTGCGGGACAATAGTCGCAAGGGCGGCCCGATGCGCACAGCATCATAGTAACCTATGATGCTGTGCGCTCCCGTGCGCACGATGTATGCCTCTCCGGGACATATGGCCCTCTCACGGACCATATGTCTCGGAGGGCATACGATCGTGTGCATGAGCCCTGACAGTAATAAAATGCAGAGTCCTTTTGTAGTGCATAGGATCACACGAGGTACTTGAAAAGGAACACAATGGGCACAATATACTTGAACGTTGCTGAAATAGTAAAATGTTAGTGCAATGATAAGGCTAATTACATAGGGCACATTAGATAAGGAATGCAATTAATAGTGCAATAGAATAATGCAATTAAATCACGTTTGATTTCTTTTCTTCAATGCTTGAGGATTAAGTCCTTTGTCCTTTGTCCTTTGTAATTCATGGGAAATAATAATGTCATTTGTAATCCAATAAGGCGGTTGAAGTACAAAGTCTCTGATGGGCAAAACACGAGCTTTGCATAGGATAAAACGCTGAAAAATGTATTTCGGGGCACTTGACTTGGAACGTTGCAATAACTTGACTTAGAGTCCCAGGAAACCTGAGAAGGGGGTAAAAAGTATATAAAGTGGTGCAAACCTGGCACAACTGGGACTTTTTTGAAGTAAAACTGGAGTCCAAGACGGAGTCTAGTAAAGGAAAATGGGCTCAGAGGAGACCCGGGGAACTGCCACTAAAACAAAGTTATTTAAAGGTTTCTCTCACAGCTCCATAGAATCAAGACCAGCCGGCCTACTCAGGGATAAGGGTCAGGTGATTATGGAATGTATGTCTCCAGTGGGCTTCCAGAATCCCATTCATCAGAAGATATCTCTGGTATCCCTTTAACAATCATCTTTGTAGATATGGGCTCCAGCCCACCATGGGGAATCTTCAGACTCTCCAGGTGTCGCTGTACAGCCATGCAACGCATCTTCTTCATACCAGCTTCCCACATCTTGAATCCTGGTGTCGGGGCTATGCATTCTATCCATGAACGTGGACGAATTGGTGAGGGCTGGTCAGGCTCCATGGTGGCGATTGCAGGTTGCCATACCACAACAGGCCCATGTAATCGATTGGTGGATAGATATCCCACCTGCAACGTACGTAATGGCAGACTGCAGGCTTCAACTCTCCGGGTAGGTGATGGTGGAGCAGCGGCTCCCTTTCCTTCAGGCCTTTGCACTTTCTCCCAAACCTCCAGCTCCGGCAGGGGACGTACAACGCCGGTGGCATAAGAGCTGCGCGGTCCCTCGGCGGGGGTAAACTCCACTACTTGCCCCACGTGGAGGTTATGCTGGGTCTCCGGCAGATAAGACCTCTTGACTGACCTCCGGTTGACAAGAATTTTGCTCTTCTCTCACGGTGCAGCAGAGTACTTCCTCTCTTTCTGAGGAACAAGCAAAAACCACACCTTTAGGGGGGTGGCACCACCATTTCCCGCCGCACAGAGGGCAGTACAGGCACCGAGAGGAATAATGTAAAGTCTATGGTGTCCCAGTAATAATTATCTTCCCGCTTTTTAACCACCTCAGCCCCCAGAGCTTAAACACCCTTAAAGACCAGGCCACTTTTTACACTTCTGACCTACACTATTTTCACCGTTTATTGCTCGGTCATGCAACTTACCACCCAAATGAATTTTACCTTCTTTTCCTCTCACTAATAGAGCTTTCATTTGGTGGTATTTCATTGCTGCTGACATTTTTACTTTTTTTTGTTATTAATCGAAATTTAACGATTTTTTTGCCAAAAAATTACATTTTTCAATTTCAGTTGTAAAATTTTGCAAAAAAAACGAGATCCATATATAAATTTTGCTCTAAATTTATTGTTCTACATGTCTTTGATAAAAAAAAAAATGTTTGGGTAAAAAAAAAAATGGTTTGGGTAAAAGTTATAGCATTTACAAACTATGGTACAAAAATGTGAATTTCCGCTTTTTGAAGCAGCTCTGACTTTCTGAGCACCTGTCATGTTTCCTGAGGTTCTTCAATGGCCAGACAGTACAGACACCCCACAAATGACCCCATTTCGGAAAGTAGACACCCTAAGGTATTTGCTGATGGGCATAGTGAGTTCATAGAACTTTTTATTTTTTGTTACAAGTTAGCGGAAAATGATGATTTTTTTTCATTTTTTTTTCTTACAAAGTCTCATATTCCACTAACTTGTGACAAAAAATAAAAACTTCTATGAACTCACTATGCCCATCAGCGAATACCTTGGGGTGTCTTCTTTCCAAAATGGGGTCACTTGTGGGGTAGAGATATTTCTCTCACCCAGCATGAGTATATGTAAAAAGACACCCCAAAACACATTGCCCAACTTCTCCTGAATACGGCGATACCTTATGTGTGACACTTTTTTGCAGCCTAGGTGGGCAAAGGGGCCCACATTCCAAAGAGCACCTTTCGGATTTCACCGGGCATTTTTTACACATTTTGATTTCAAACTTCTTACCACACATTTGGGCCCCTAGAATGCCAGGGCAGTATAACTACCCCACAGGTGACCACATTTTGGAAAGAAGACACCCCAAGGTATTTCGTGATGGGCATAGTGAGTTCATGGAAGTTTTTATTTTTTTGTCACAAGTTAGTGGAATATGAGACTTTGTAAGAAAAAAAATAAATAACAAATTATCATTTTCCACTAACTTGTGACAAAAAATTAAAAACTCTAGGAACTCGCCATGCCCCTCACGGAATACCTTGGGGTGTCTTCTTTCCAAAATGGGGTCACTTGTGGGGTAGTTATACTGCTCTGGCATTTTCCAGGGGCCCTAATGTGTGGTAAGTAGGTAAATGACCTGTGAAATCCAAATGGTGCTCTTTGGAATGTGGGCCCCTTTGCCCACCTAGGCTGCAAAAAAGTGTCACACATGTGGTATCGCCGTATTCAGGAGAAGTTGGGCAATGTGTTTTGGGGTGTCTTTTTACATATACTCATGCTGGGTGAGAGAAATATCTCGGCAAAAGACAACTTTTCCCATTTTTTATACAAAGTTGGCATTTGACCAAGCTATTTATCTCACCCAGCATGGGTATATGTAAAATGACACCCCAAAACACATTGCCCAACTTCTCCTGAGTACGGCGATACCAGATGTGTGACACTTTTTTGCAGCCTAGATGCGCAAAGGGGCCCACATTCATTTGATGAGGACATTTTTAGACATTTGGATCCCAGACTTCTTCTCACGCTTTAGGACCCCTAGAATGCCAGGGCAGTATAAATACCCCACATGTGACCCCATTTTGGAAAGAAGACACCCCAAGGTATTCAATGAGGGGCATGGCGAGTTCATAGAATTTTTTTTTTTTTGGCACAAGTTAGCGGAAATTGATATTTTATTTTATTTTCTCACAAAGTCTCCCTTTCCGCTAACTTGGGACAAAAATTTCAATCTTTCATGGACTCAATATGCCCCTCACGGAATACCTTGGGGTGTCTTCTTTCCGAAATGGGGTCACATGTGGGAAATTTATACTGCCCTGGCATTCTAGGTGCCCTAAGGCGTGAGAAGAAGTCTGGAATATAAATGTCTAAAAAATTTTACGCATTTGGATTCTGTGAGGGGTATGGTGAGTTCATGTGAGATTTTATTTTTTTACACAAGTTAGTGGAATATGAGACTTTGTAAGAAAAATAATAATAATTTCCGCTAACTTGGGCCAAAAAAATTTCTGAATGGAGCCTTACAGGGGGGTGATCAATGACAGGGGGTTGATCAATGACAGGGGGGTGATCAATGACAGGGGGTTGATCAATGACAGGGGGGTGATCAATGACAGGGGGTGATCAATGACAGGGGGGTGATCAGGGAGTCTATATGGGGTGATCACCCCCCTGTCATTGATCCCCCCCCTATAAGGCTCCATTCAGATGTCCGTATGTGTTTTGCGGATCCGATCCATGTATCAGTGGATCCGTAAAAATCATACGGACATCTGAATGCAGCCTTACAGGGGGGTGATCAATGACAGGGGGGTGATCAGGGAGTCTATATGGGGTGATCACCCCCCTGTAAGGCTCCATTCAGATGTCCGTATGTGTTTTGCGGATCCGATCCATGTATCAGTGGATCCGTAAAAATCATACGGACATCTGAATGCAGCCTTACAGGGGGGTGATCAATGACAGGGGGATAATCAGGGAGTCTATATGGGGTCAACCCCCCCCCCTCTAAGGCTCCATTCAGATGTCCGTATGTGTTTTGCGGATCCGATCCATGTATCAGTGGATCCGTAAAAATCATACGGACATCTGAATGCAGCCTTACAGGGGGGTGATCATTGACAGGGGGGTGATCAGGGAGTCTATATGGGGTGATCACCTCCGTCATTGATCACTCCCCTGTAAGGCTCCATTCAGACGTCCGTATGCGTTTTGCGGATCCGATCCATCTATCAGTGGATCCGTAAAAATCATACGGACATCTGAATGCAGCCTTACAGGGGGGTGATCAATGACAGGGGGTGATCAATGACAGGGGGGTGATCAGGGAGTCTATATGGGGTGATCACCTCCGTCATTGATCACTCCCCTGTAAGGCTCCATTCAGACGTCCGTATGCGTTTTGCGGATCCGATCCATCTATCAGTGGATCCGTAAAAATCATACGGACATCTGAATGCAGCCTTACAGGGGGGTGATCAATGACAGGGGGTGATCAATGACAGGGGGGTGATCAGGGAGTCTATATGGGGTGATCACCTCCGTCATTGATCACTCCCCTGTAAGGCTCCATTCAGACGTCCGTATGCGTTTTGCGGATCCGATCCATCTATCAGTGGATCCGTAAAAATCATACGGACATCTGAATGCAGCCTTACAGGGGGGTGATCAATGACAGGGGGGTGATCAGGGAGTCTATATGGGGTGATCACTTCCGTCATTGATCACTCCCCTGTAAGGCTCCATTCAGACGTCCGTATGTGTTTTGCGGATCCGATCCATCTATCAGTGGATCCGTTAAAATTCATACGGACCTCTGAATGGAGCCATACAGGGGGTTATCAATGACAGGGGGGTGATCAATGACAGGGGGGTGATCAGGGAGTCTATATAGGGTGATCAGGGGTGATCAAGGGTGATCAAGGGTGAATAAGGGGTTAATAAGTGACAGGGGGGGGGTGTAGTGTAGTGGTGCTTGGTGCTACATATTGCTGAGCTACCTGTGTCCTCTGGTGGTCGATCCAAACAAATGGGACCACCAGAGGACCAGGTAGCAGGTATATTAGACGCTGTTATCATAACAGCGTCTAATATACCTGTTAGGGGTTAAAAAAATCACATCTCCAGCCTGCCAGCGAACGATCGCCGCTGGCAGGCTGGAGATCCACTCGCTTACCTTCCGATCCTGTGAGCGCGCGCGCCTGTGTGCGCGCGTTCACAGGAAATCTCGGCCATCGCGAGATGACGCATATATGCGTGACTCTGCGCAGGGCTGCCGCCTCCGGAACGCGATCCTGCGTTAGGGCGTCAACTCAATTTTCCCTCTCTTTAGGGGGTGTCTTTTTCCCGCTGGTAGCGAGGCTTTTTCACAGTGATGGCGCAGAAAAAACAACAAGAAGGCCCTCCGGTGGCCATTTTGGTGCAATCTGTGAACCCATTCAATGACAGCAAGCAGTGGTAGTGACACAAAAATATGCAATTTTCCAACTTTTGACAATGTGATTTGGTAGCAAGGGTCTTGCAAAGTCTCTCCATGCAGTTTTCAATCCACATAAACACTTTTTCAGCTCAATAAAAGCGTTTAATGTCTCTCCAGTGTCAGTTATGAGTTAAAGCACATTCAAAGTCTCTCATAAGACACATATAATTTGGGTTCCTATTCACACTAGGAGCAGAGGATTTTGATTCTGCTCATGACACCAATTTATAAGTTGCAGCGCCCGGGTCCAGGAGCGGCAACACGTGAGGCATGGTGGCAGTGACGTACACACAATCCATGGGGCCCCCTCCCCATCGCCGGGTGTGTGTGAGTGAGTGCGCGCTTCCTCCCCCCCATATTATACATGTAATGGAGGTATGGAGCGCTCTGATGGGGCCTGAAATTGCCACTGTACTTCATGCCGGGCCCTATCAGAGCGCTCCATTACATGTGAGTACAGCGGGGCCCCTGCCAGCGGCCATTTTGCACATGCTTTAGGGCGGCCTTGGGGGTGTCCACAGGTGGCTGGGCCCCCTGGAGTGCCGGGCCCGGTCGCAACTGTGACCCCTGCGACCCCTGTATGTACGCCAGTGCATGGTGGGCCGATGGGCGTAGTAGTTGATTTACTCACAGTTAGCGGAGCTTCTCTGGGCCGGCGTGGAGTGATGGGAGGGACAGCACCAGTTCCTTCGGGGCATTCTCGGTTTGTCCAGGGAATCCCGCCAGATGGTGTTTGAGTGCCCTGAATGGAATGAGTTTTTGGTAAGGTGCCTCGGCGGCAGGGTCCCTGCTGTTCGTGACGCCAGCACCGTTAGGTGCAAAGGAAAAGTAATAAACTGAGTCCAGACCTTGTGTGAAGTTCAATAGCGTCTTTACTTGGGATAAACGTTTCTCCAAACGGTTTACAGACTTTATCTTGGTTCCAGCAGGCTTTAGCATTAAACTGGCAGGCTTGCTCAATAACTATGCTTGCTTTCTCTCTTTCTGCTGCACTGACAGGCTTAAATAGAATCTTTGCTTTCTGCTTTACGCTGCAACTTCTCTCTCTGTAGTCTGACTCTAGATAATTCCAGGGGACTTCTGGCTGATGAGTCTCCAAGCTGTGGCCTCCACATCCAGCAGAGCTTAAGGTTCTCTAGCTGGCTGGAGCAAGGCACGTCCAACAGGGACGTGCAACTGCTGAACACCCTCCCTTAGCAAGGGCCAAAACTCAACTGCAACTAATTAAACTCCTCCTCTCATTAGAGAGGGAGTAGAGAATGGAAAGAAGGGTTCCATCCTCCTCAAAAGAAGCTCTGCCATGTTTACTGCCACCTCTAGTGAACTAGGCACATTACATTACAACCAGTGATGGCTAGTTCGCAGTGTTCGCCCGCGAACACATGCGAGCTGCCATCTCAAATCACAAGTCCGGCGAGGCACAGGTGAGCCCTTACCTATGCCTGCGCCGCGAGCCAGTCTGAAACAAATGCAGTCACCGGGAGCAGGCATTTCCGAGAACAGCCACCTGGGGGCCTTCATCGGGCTGTTCTCGGAACTGCCTGCTCCCGGTGACCGCATTTGTTTCAGACCGGCTTGCGGCGCAGGCCTAGTTCATTTTAATGAACATGAGCTTGTCCACGTTGGCTGTGGACAGGTGGCTGCGCTTGTCTGTGATCACCCCCCCTGCCGTGCTAAACACTTTCGGACAATACACTGACCGCAGGGAAGGCCAGCACCTCCAAGGCGTAAAGGGCAAGCTCAGGTCATGTGCCAAGTTTGGAGACCCAGAAGTTGAATGGGGCAGACCCATTTGTAGCACACGTACTGTTCCACCATGTTGCTGAAATGCTGCTTCCTGCTAAGACGTTCTGTATCAGCTGGTGGTGCTGGTTGTTGTGGCGTGCTGACAAAGCTTTTCCACATTTCGGCCATGCTAACCCTGCCTTCTGAGGTGCTGGCGGTACCCCAGCTGCATTGGTGACTTCTTCCTCCTCCTTTGCCTTCGCCTTGTGCTTACAGTGTCAGGTGGGAATTTCATCAGCACTGCGTCTACCAGCATGCGCTTGTACTCGCGCATCTTCCGATCACGCTTCAGTGATGGAATTAAGGACGGCACGTTGTCCTTGTAGCGGGGATCCAGCAGGGTGGCCACCCAGTAATCAGCACTGGTTATAATGTGGGCAACTCGGCAGTCGTTGCGCAGGCACTGGAGCATGTAGTCGCTCATGTGTGCCAGGCTGCCCAGAGGCAACGACAAGCTGTCCTCTGTGGGAGGTGTATCGTCTGTGTCCTTTGTATCCCCCCAGCCATGCTCCATTGATGCCCATAATCTGCTTTGGGTGCTACCCTGCTGTGAACACGGTTCCTCCTCATCATCATCCTCCTCATCCTGCAAAACTTTGACCTGGCTGGACAGTTGTGTACCTGGCCTCTGTTGGTGCAGGAACCCACCCTACGAGCCACTTGTGAATGACTGGCCTGATAACCGTCAAAATGATCCCTCTTCCTCCTCCTCCTTTGCCACATCCTCTTCCATCATCGCCTGAAGCGTTTTTTCAAGGAGACATAGAAGTGGGATAGTAATGCTGAGGATGGCGTCATCGGCATTGGCCATGTTGGTGGAGTACTCGAAACACGGCACACACGTCCCGCATGGAGGCCCACTCGTTGGTGGTGAAGTGGTGCTGTTCCGCAGAGCGACACACCCATGCGTGCTGTAGCTGGAACTCCACTATCGCCTGCTGCTGCTCGCACAGTCTCTCCAGCATGTTCACCTTGTGGGTACGTCGCATATGAGGAGGTGAGCGGGAAGGCTGAAGTTGCGTTGCAGCGCAGACAGACGAGCAGCAGCAGGGTGAAAATGCCGAAATCACGCACAGACGGCCCGCACTTTCTGCAGCAGCTCTGACATATCGAGGTAACTTTTTCAGGAACCTCTACACCACCAAATTCAGCACATGCGCCAGACAAGGGATGTGCGTCAAATCGGCAAGGCCCAGAGCTGCTACAAGATTTTGCCCGTTATCGCAAACCACCAGGCCGGGCTTAAGGCTCAGTGGCACCAACCACTCATCAGTCTGTTGTTCCATGCCCATCCACAGCTCCTGCACGGTGTGTTTTTTCCCCCCAAACAGATGAGTTTCAAAACAGCCTGCTGTCGTTTCCCCCTGGCTGTGCTGGAGTTGGTGGTGCAGGTGTTACGCAGACTGGATGAGGAGGCGGTAGAGGAGGAAGCGGAGTAGGAGGAGGAGGCGATATGAGGCAACGAGAAACGTCCTGCAATACTCGGTGGCGGAAGGACATGTGCCAAACTGCTATCCGCCTCAGGCCCAGCCGCCACTGCATTTGCCCAGCGTGCAGTTAGGGAGATATAACGTCCCTGCCTGTGCTTACTGGTCCAGATAAATGGGATGAAGAGGCTAAACTAGTGTTTTATGAAGCACAGCTACCATCAGAACCTTGCACCCTTAGTTTCTCGGGTTCCTTCAAGCAACTGACCAATATGTATAAAGATCATGTGAGGGGCTGGTGGGAGACGCTGACGTTGGAGACTTATATCAGGAATTGAATTGTACCAAGGGGACTACGTATCCCATTCCTTCCAACGGCAAGGGTTCAGTCAACTAAAATTGATAAAAAATGGGAAAGATAATCCATAGATAGCTCACTACGCCTTATGACACTACTCCGGAAAGAGGAAAAGGTGATCCATGAGAAAAATACACGTATATTACAGGATCAAATTGCAGCGATAAAAAAATTCACTGATAATCCCGACTTTGCCCGCAAAGAACTGATTTTACAACAAACTATTGAGCGTTTCACGTCCCAGCTGACGGCACAGAAACACTCTCAATATTTGCGCGACACTTCCGAATTTAAGGAGGGTCATAGTCTGGACTTTGCAGGAAAAACTACTAGGATAATAGAAGGTGAGACTGAACCCTCATCCTCAGAGGGTGAAACGGAATCTGAAGGCCCCTCTCACATAACCACACAATTCCCCATCTTTTTAACATCTAGGGGAAGATCAAGAGGTAGGGGAGGCAGAGAAAGAAGACCAGGCCAACGTGTTTTTTTTCTAGGTACACCGCCGCCGACATATGCACTCAGGGACAGAAAGAAGGGATGAAATGGTTGACAAAACTAGACCTTCGGATGATTTGCAGATTATTAACATATCAGATAGGTCCCTGAGTGCCTCTGAAATGCAGGTTCTCAAAAAAGGCCTCTCATTCGTCCCCACCAGTGCATTCAACCTCTACAAGTGGGTCAAGGACTTGATCTTATTTGTAAGAAGGTTGAAATGGAAGAAGTTCTTTGCTACACATGATAAACAACAATGTGTGGAGTTGGGCATTAACCCAGATGAGCTGCAGGATGTACGCCTGCTAGCGGGTTTTATGGAGGAGGGTGAAAGAAATCCAGGTCACTGATAACTAATAAGCACATCTGCCTGTCAACTGAAAATGCTGACAGGTTGACTCTTATAAAAATGAACAAGGCCTGGATTGCCCCTGACTTCTCTACTCCACCAGAGGAAAGCGGCTGAACATAAAGGCACTTAAAATGTGTTTTTTTTATAATGTACTGAATACACTGTATTCCCATGCACCCCTTCCACCACAAAAAAGCGTATATGGTTCAATCTTCCTTTTCTCGTCCTCCTCCTCCTCCTCTTCCAT
Source organism: Bufo bufo (assembly GCF_905171765.1). Taxonomy (NCBI): domain Eukaryota; kingdom Metazoa; phylum Chordata; class Amphibia; order Anura; family Bufonidae; genus Bufo; species Bufo bufo. Next base: position 141,909,081 of record NC_053392.1, on the reverse strand, counting down.
CATATCAACATGCTTATTAGTCTGCCCTCACTCCTAATGTTATAGAAGCTCAACAGCAGGCCCTGACCTACAATCTTTTAGAGGGTCAGATCACCTGCAGGCCCTTGCATATAATGTTTTAGAGGATCAGCTCACCAGCAGGCCCTCAACCATAATGTTTAAAGGGTCAGCTCACCAGCAGGCCCTCACCTACAATCTTTTAGAGGGTCAGCTCACCATCAGGCCCTCGCATATAATGTTTTAGAGGGTCAGCTCACCAGCAGGTCCTCACCTACAATCTTTTAGAGGGTTAGCTCACCTGAAAGCCCTCACATATAATGTTTTTTGAGGGTCAGCTCACTAGCAGGCCCTCAACCATAATGTTTTACAGGATCAGCTCACCAGCAGGCTCTCGCCCATAATGTTTTAGAGGGTCACTAGCAGGCCCTTGCTCCTAATGTTTTTGAAGGGTCACCAGCAGGCCATCAATCATAATTCTTCAAGGGTGTATGATGCCCTCCTTTATGTGTAATAAAGGGTGTATTGGAGTGTCGGTTTCTTGTAATTTTTGGAAGCGCTTTCACTTAGTGCATAGGCTTTATGAGTGTAGGAGTCCCACTACCTGAACAATTGTACCACAATGTGAATGAGGCCCTCCATTATGTGATATACAGGTTGTATCGGAGTGCCTCTTCCTTGTAATTTTTGGCAGCACTTGCACTTTATATACAAGTAAATATACAGGAAAGAATGTTTCATAACAATTTGTCCTCTAAAATCTATTTAATCTTCTGTTTGGTGCGTATTTTGTCAGTCTGTAAAAGTGGCGTAGTACTCAGACAACATTGTTCCCAGCAGCGACATGGGAGTCCAAGATGCATCCAGGCATCCTCCCCATGCTGTTCCCGAACCATTTCGGTGGTGTTTCCATCAATTTCTGACCTTTCCTATGAACCAGACACCCTCCCCTCTTCAGAGCAGGAGGTGCCTGGTTTAATGCTCGGGTTCTCCCATTGACTTCCATTGTGCTCGGTTGCTCGGTAGAGCACCCGAGCATCCCGAGGTGTTCTACTCGAGCACCCGAGCACTTTGGTGCTCGATCAACACTAGTGTACACCATGAATGGCAGTACTGTGATTAAGGTACTTCTGGTGTTTCAGTGTCCCCGCTCCATTGCTCAGAGCACTCTGGCAACTCTTGCTATTTGAACATCTGTACATATAGTGGCTGATACCATCCTATTATCACTCTGCGCTACAGCAGACGTAATAGGTATCAAAGAGTTACAGTGGACTCTGTCTGTGCAGCGTTACAAGCACATACAGTATGCTGCAGGCCATTATACATGGTAGCCACTGGATCCTGGTACTGGATATTACATAGAGCTGCACACAGAACCAGTCTTTCGACTATTATTTATATATGTTCAGATGACAATACTATATCTAACTCCCAATGTATGTATTTTGAAGACTCATAGGTCCTTCCTACTTTTAATGTATATCAAATAAAGTTAGAGCTTTATCTCATTCACAACGTTTCTTAGGGCTGTGATTACATTATATTAGGGGAACATAACATTTTATTACTTTCTTTCAGTGAATCCACATGTACCTCACAGAAAAAATAGGTATATGTCTCCCACCGAACTAACAGACGGATTAACTATATTAATTTCCCTGTCACGGATGCAGTGCAGTTGTACCTCACACCAAAAATGGGTATATGTCACCCACCGATCTAATAGATGGATTAACTATATTCATTTCCCTGTCACGGATGCAGAGCTGATGGGTGGTGCTACACGTGATCCAGCTTGTATAGAGGCTGGGTCACGATGCACTGGCCAATCACAGCCATGCCATTACTAGGCATGGTTGTGATGGCTTCTAAGTGCCCACAGCTTAAAGCTTGTTGATTGGCTGCCCTGCAGCCTTTCAACAAGCTTTATTAAATGCCCAAACACCGAACTCGAACCCGAACTTTTGCTGCAGTTCGGATTCTCTCAACACTAGTAAGGGGGATTTATCTTGGTATATTTAGTATTCTGTATTGTTTTACAGTTTCACATGGTTATAACTCAGCCTTTCCAGGATCCTGAAAGGCAAATCTGCATAGCTGTGAAACTGTTTAGAAGGAGGGGGATTTGTCTTGGTAGATTTAGTATTCCCAGTCTACAGTGGGAGATCCGGCCTGGATCTCACAGGCCGGAAGCTGTATGAGTAATACACACAGTTTTCCCCCCAAAAAATTGAAAGTTTCAAGTAAAAATAAACAAAAACGTCATTTTCCCCAAATAAAGTTAAAAAAAATTGGTAAAAAATAGGGGGGAAAAAAGAAGTTGACATATTAGGTATCGACGCGTCCGTATCGACCGGCTGTATAAACAAATCACATGACCTAACCCCTCAGATGAACACCGTAAAAAATAAAAAATTTAAACTGTGCTAAATAAACGATTTTTTTGTCACCTTACATCACAAAAAGTACAACAGCAAGCGATCAAAAAGGTGTTTGCTCACCAAAATAGTACCAATCTAACCATCACCTCATCCCACAAAAAATGAGCCCCTACCTGAGACAATCGCCCAAAAAATAAAAAAAACTATGGCTCAGAATATGGAGACACTAAAACATCATTTTTTTGGTTTTAAAAAAGCTGTTATTGTGTAAAACTTACATAAATAAAGAAAAGTATACATATTAGGTATCGCCACGTCCATATCGACCGGCTCTATAAAAATATCACATGACCTAACCCCTCAGATGAACACCGTAAAAAATAAAAAATAAAAACTGTGCTAAATAAACCATTTTTTGTCACCTTATATCACAAAAAGTGTAATAGCAAGCGATCAAAAAGTCATATGCACCCCAAAATAGTGCCAATCAAACCGTCATCTCATCTGGCAAAAAATGAGACCCTACCTAAGATAATCGCCCAAAAACTGAAAAAACTATGGCTCTCAGAATATGGAGACACTAAAACATGATTTTTTTTGTTTTTCAAAAATGATATTATTGTGTAAAACTTACATAAATAAAAAAAGTATACATATTAGGTATCGCAGCGTCCGTAATAACTTGCTCTATAAAATTATCACATGACCTAACCCCTCAGGTGAATACCGTAAAAAGATAAAAATAAAAACGGTGTAAAAAAGCCAGTGTAATAGCAAGCGATCAAAAAGTCACACGCACCCCAAAATAGTGCAAATAAAACTGTCATCTCATCCCGCAGAAATCATACCCTACCCAAGGTAATCGCCCAAAAACTGAAAAAATTATGGCTCTCAGACTATGGAAACACTAAAACATGATTTTTTTTGTTTCAAAAAAGAAATCAGTGTGTAAAACTTACATAAATAAAAAAAAGTATACAAATTAGGTATCGCCGCATCCGTGACAACCTGGTCTATAAAAATATCACATGATCTAACCTGTCAGATGAATGTTGTAAATAACAAAAAATTAAAACGGTGCCAAAACAGCTATTTCTTGTTACCTTGCCTCACAAAAAGTATAATATAGAGCAACCAAAAATCATATGTACCCTAAACTAGTACCAACAATACTGCCACCCTATCCCATAGTTTCTAAAATGGGGTAACTTTTTTGGAGTTTCTACTCTAGGTGCGCATCAGGGGGGCTTCAAATGGGACATGGTGTCAAAAAAAACAGTCCAGCAAAACTTGCCTTCCAAAAACCGTATGGCATTCCTTTCCTTCTGCGCCCTGCCGTGTGCCCGTACAGCGGTTTACGACCACATATGGGGTGTTTCTGTAAACTACAGAATCAGGGCCATAAATATTGAGTTTGGTTTGGCTGTTAACCCTTGCATTGTAACTGGAAAAAAATAATTAAAATGGAAAATCTGCCAAAAAAGTGAAATTCTGAAATTGTATCTCTATTTTCCATTAATTCTTGTAGAACACCTAAAGGGTTAACAAAGTTTGTAAAATCTGTTTTGAATACCTTGAGGGGTGTAGTTTATAGAATGGGATAATTTTTGGGTGGGTTCTATTATGTAAGCCTCGCAAAGTGATTTCAAGATTTGCTTCTAAACTTCTAAGCCTTGTAACATCCACAAAAAATAAAATATCATTCCCAAAATGATCCAAACATGAAGTAGACATATGGGGAATGTAAAGTAATAACTATTTTTGGAGGTATTACTATGTATTATAGAAGTAGAGAAATTGAAACTTGGAAATTTGCAATTTTTTACTAATTTTTGGTAAATTTGGTATTTTTTTATAAATAAATTATTTTTACTTCATTTTACCAGTGTCATGAAGTACAATATGTGATGAAAAAACTATCTCAGAATGGCCTGGATAAGTCAGAGCGTTTTAAAGTTATCAGCACTTAAAGTGACACTGGTCAGATTTGCAAAAAATGGCCAAGTTCTTAAGGTGAAATAGGGGTTAAAGAGACACCTTAGCCTATTAACTACCTGCGCAGGTGTGAAACCTGAAAAATCTGTGGAAATTGCATTTGTGTACTAACTGGCAGTCCATACATGCCAAGAACTGTGTAACATGTTTGCATTTGAATCTTCAGTAAAGAACCTTTTGCTGTTAACCTGGCTTCATTACTTCTTGGATTGCTACAACTGCCCCGACATCCATAGCTGCACCAAGGGAACGCTGCCTTGCAACTCAAATCCACCAACACCAAGGGCACCTCAACCATCATCAGACAGGAGAACCCCAAATCCAAAGAGTTCCCTAAGCTCACCACATTTTTAGGATTAGTAAATCTGGGCCATTAACATAGATAGCAGATAGCTTTCATATATCCATATATTTGTGTCAATATAAAAAGAACATAAACCTTAAGTAAAAAGATGCTAACCATATTGTGACCCCCTATTATAGTGCTGACAGACAACTGTGTCTAAATATAAAGTATTCCAGGTAAGAACTGTATGACTTCCAGAAGAAATAGGACATGCTGTACATCTATCTCTATATCTTTTAGTGACTCCTTTTAACAGAACATTTTGCACCTGCTGGGGACTAGCACTATGTTAGTCTCCAAAAGTTGTTAAGAACAATGAACACCATAAATTACATGGAATGTTCTACAGATGGAAATTGTTTTGTTTTCATGTTGAAAACTGCAGTAAATGGCAATTAAAACCGCACGGTGGAGAGAATACTCAGTGGGAACAATCTGGATATGATTTTTCAATGCTAGGTTGAGAGAGTAAGAGGGGTCTGTCTATATGTTTCCAGCTGTTTGGTGCCTACATAGTATAAAATTGCAGGTAGAGAACATTTTCTTCCTTCACAGTGATGCATTGTGAACTTTGTATGCTGTAGAATATATCCGCAGTTTTACCCAGAATTTAAAGTACGACAGACATCTACAAATAACTGGGGGAAACTTACTAAGACTTTCATTTCATACACCAGTGAGGACATTGGCTTAAGATATACTAAAAGTAATAACAAGTACACATCTCTTAATAATTTGGGCTAATCGCGGTAGGTCCACCAGAAGCCGAAATCTATTCTAACTAGTAGTTGGCATGGACTGCAGGTTTAGCTTAACGCCAGCATTTAGGTTTAAGTTATTTCAAATCTGTTGGGCTGCATGGTCATTGCACCTTCCTGTTGAATTTTTAGACTTGCGTTAAGTGCGGCTTGGTGGAAAACTCTTAAGACAATTGCTGTAGAATTATTAGTACATTCTCCCCACTGACTTTTCAATAATCAAGAACAGCAATTTACCCCCACCGGCTAGGTGTGTCCTCTTTAGCGGCACAGCACGGCTTGCAGGCTCTGCTGTGTGCGCCATCGGGCTAGGCCTGTCCCTCAGAGGAAGGAGATTAGCTGTTGTCCCCTTACTGGATCCGGCTCTTTGAAAGAGAGATTGTTCCAGGAAGACAGTGTACAGCGTGTGGACAGTTTTATTATCAAGCAAGGCCGCACGGTTGCTGAGAGGTTGGTGGCCATCCCGGGTAAGCGGCATCTTCTGGCCCAGAACGGACGCAGGTCAGTACACCTGCTTACTGATTGTATTCTACTGTGTGGCGCCTGAAGTAACAGAGACTAGCCTAGGCCTTATAGTAGTTAGATAGTTAGGGTTATATTTTTTCTAGGCCTTACTGTACTGGACTGCGGCACAGTATTTGACTTGCAGGCTCTGCTGCGTCCGCCACCGGCTAGGTGTGTCCTCTTTAGCGGCACAGCACGACTTGCAGGCTCTGCTGTGTGCGCCATCGGGCTAGGCCTGTCCCTCGGACAGGGGTGGTGACTGTGGGCCTGGGGTATAACTTAGTCGGAGTATATTGTATATTGTTGTGTTTTCACTATTGTTAAAGTAAAGTTTCTGTTCTTGCATATAAAGCTGGTGTCAGTGTCGCTTTTCTCGTCTGTGACTTCGCTGTATCCTGGGGAGCCCACCCCGGTACACGGCTTACAAGAGCGTCAAATAAGGGTCGTGGTGCTGCTGGTGGAGCTCCTGTTGCAGGGAGAGGACGTGGTCGATCTGTGCCAGCTACACGCACAAGTGAAACCCCTTCCTCAGGTGCGAGTAGGCGACAAAACCTGCAGCGGTATTTGGTCGGGCCTAATGCTGCTCTACGAATGGTGAGGCCTGAACAAGTACAGGCGATAGTAGATTGGGTTGCTGACAGTGGATCCAGTTCCTTCACATTGTCTCCCACCCAGTCTCCTGCTGAAAGACCACAGTTGGCACCTGCAGCCGATGTCCATTAATATTTCACCTCACCGCCTTGCAAATCAGCCAAGCAGTCTGAGCCCCAAGTCATGCAGCAGTCTCTTCTGCTTTTTGATGACTCTGTTAGCAGGGTTTCCCAGGGCCATCCACCTAGCCCTGCCCCAGAAGTGGAAGAGATTGAGTGCACCGATGCCCAACCACTTGCAGTAGGCAGCCCTGCAGGGTATTGCGATGGTGATGTCACGGTTAATAGGCAAAGGAGGGTTGCTCTTGGTTACTCACAGTTTATAGGAAGACCCTGGGCAGGCGTACAGCAGTGTATAGGGACCAGGCCGGTGGTAGGTGAGGTGTCCTGGATGTTGCAGGTTTAATGTGCCGGTGGCAAGGTCCCTTTAAGTTCGTGACGCCAGTGCCGGTAACGGTGGCACACCGATTTATAATAGGAATAATTGAGGAACACGATGTTGTGGTGAACCAAAACTTCCTTTTACTGGAAACAAGGAACTATTTACAGTCTTAGGTTCAGTTCCATATGACAGCAGCAGTCACAAGCAGGCTTATACAAATGGCAGGCACAATGTTCTTGCAAGATACTCAGAGGGTTAACACACTTACAGATCAGGCTGCACTTTTCCTCAGAAATCCTGTCTGTGTTTATCCCAAGGCCCGTACGCCGTATTGTTGGCTTTATCCTTGGTTAGGGAAACTTCCTCAGGTATATATCCTTGCTTTCCTATAAAATCCTTCTGCCCTTCAGCTCTCTTGTCTGGCTGGAATACTGGTTCTGCTTTGCTCTGTTATGGGAACTTGTTTCTCAGGAGGCAGGCTCTTCTCCTGAATGCAACTAGAAGCCTGGGCTATCTAGCTGCATATCAGAGGCTGGATCCCAGCAACCCTCTGCCTAGAGTGCCCACTGACTTCAGGAATCCACAACTCTGACTGAGCTCCCTCTCTGGTCTAGACCTGGCTATATATACTAGGGGCCCCCTATCTCCCTCTAGTGTCTAGGAGGAGGAATTACACCCCTACAGGCCTGGTCAACTGGAGACAACATAAATAACAGGAATAAAAATGACATTATACTGTACATTAAAATGACATATAAAATACAATGGCCCTGTTCCATAGGAGGTGGAGAACAACGTGGCCCAATTGACCCTTGTGTAGTGCCCACAATTACCTAGTGGGACACTATACTTATTTTTCAAGATGAGTACATGGGAGGACCATCGCAGCACATCTCGGATGATGACGAAACACAGGTGCCAACTGCTGGGGCTTTCGAAAGTGTGCAGACCGACAAGGAAGACTGGGTGGAAGATGATGTGGAGGACGATGAGTTCCTCGACCCCACATGGAATCAAGGTCATGCCAGTGACCGATGTAGTTCGGAGGAAGAGGCGGTGGTCGCACAGAGCCACCAGCACAGCAGAAGAGGGAGCAGGGTGCAAAACCGGAGCGGCCGTCCTCTAGACAGTACGCCTCCTACTGCCCACCGCAGCAAGGGACCGAGCACACCAAAGCCAGCTCCAAGGAGTTCCCTGGCATGGCAGTTCTTCAGACAATGTGCTGACGACAAGACACGAGTGGTTTGCACGCTGTGCAATCAGAGCCTGAAGCGAGGCATAAACGTTCTCAACCTAAGCACAACCTGCATGACCAGGCATTTAAGTGCAAAGCACGAGCGGCAGTGGAGTAGACACCTCAAAAACCAAGAAAGGTCTCTGGCTCCTCCTGCTTCCTCTTCTGCTGCAGTCACGGCCTCTTCATCCACCTCTGGAGTGACAGTGCCACCTGCCACCCCACAAACAGAGGATCTGCCAGCAAAACCAAAACCTGGGTCGCCAAGCATCTCCACAATGTCACACGGAAGCATTCAGCTCTCCATATCCCAAACGCTGGAGAGGAAGAGGAAGTACCCCCCTACCCACCTGCGATCCCTAGCCCAGCCAGCATTTCGAAATTACTTGCCTTTGAAATGCTGTCATTCCATCTGGTGGAGACGGATAGTTTTAAAGGCCTTATGGCGGTGGCTGTCCTACAGTACGTCGTGCCCAGCCGCCACTACTTTTCAAGGCGAGCCATCCCTTCCCTTCACAACCAAGTAGGGGACAAAATCAGGTGTGCACTGCGCAACGCCATCTGTGGCAAGGTGCACCTGACTACGGATACGTGGACCAGTAAGCACCGTCAGGGCTGTTATATCTCCATAACACCACACTGGGTAAATGCAGTGGCGGCTGGGCCTGAGGCGGATAGCAGTTTGGCGCATGTCCTTCCACCACCGAGGATTGCAGGGCACTTTAGTTTGCCTACTGTTGCTTCCTCCTCCTACTCCGCTTCCTCATCCTCTACCAGCTCCTCATCCGGTCAGCATAACACCTCCACCACCAACTTCAGCACAGCCAGGGGTAAACGACAGCAGGCAGTTTTAAAACTTATCTGTTTGGGGGACAAACCCAACACCGTGCAGGAGCTGTGGACGGGCCTTGAACAACAGACCATGAGTGGTTTGTGCCAGTCAGCCTCAAACCCGGCCTGGTGGTGTGCGATAATGGGCGAAATCTCGTAGCAGCTCTGGGACTAGCCGCTTTGACGCACATCCCTTGCCTGGCGGATGTGCTGAATTTGGTGGTGCAGAGATTCCTTAAAAATTACGCCGACATGTCAGAGCTGCTGCATAAAGTGCGGGCCGTCTGTGCGCGCTTTCGGCATCTCAGCCTGCTGCTGCTCGCCTGTCAGCGCTGCAGCGTAACTTCGGCCTTCCCGCTTACTGCCTCATATGCGACGTGCCCCCAAGGTGGAACCCTACCTTGCACATGTTACCTTGAACAGCACCACTTCACCACCAATGACTGTTCCTTGTTGCGCTGTTTCGAGTACTCCACCAACATGTCCAGTGCCGATAACGCCGTTCTCAGCGTTACTATCCCACTTCTATGCCTCCTTGAAAAAACGCTTCTGGCGATGATGGAAGAGGATGTGGCACAGGAGGAGGAGGAGGAAGAGGGATCATTTCGTAGGGTTTCCAGCCAGTCATTCCCAAGTGGCTCCAAAGGTGAGTTCCTACACCCACAAACCAAAGGTACACAATTGTCCAGCCAGGGCACAGTTATGGAGGATGAGGAGTCGGAGGATGAGGAGGAGGAGATGCAGAAGGAGGAACTATGTTCACAGCAGGGTGGCACGCAGACCAGCTCATGGCCATCACTGGTGCGTGGATGGGGGGGATACAGAGGACACAGACGATACACCTCCCACAGAGGACAGATTTTCGTTGCCTCTGGGCGGCCTGGCACACATGAGCGCTTACATGCTGCAGTGTCTCCGCAATGACCGCCGAGTTGCCCACATTCTAACTTGTGCTGATTACTGGGTGGCCACGCTGCTGGATCCCCGTTACAAGGACAACGTACCGTCCTTAATTCCGTCACGCTGCTGGTGGCATTCCCACCTGACAGCGAGGGCACAGTGGAAGCACAAGGCGAAGGCAGAGGACGAGGAAGAGGTCGCCAACGCAGCAGGGGCGCCGCCAGCACCTCAGAAGGCAGGGTTAGCATGCCCGAAATGTGGAAAAGCTTTGTCAGCACGCCACAACAACCAGCACCACCAGCTGATATGGAACGTCTTAGTAGGAGGCAGCATTTCACCAACATGGTGGAGCAGTTTGTGTGCACACGCCTACACGTACTGAATGACGGGTCTGCCCCCTTCAACTTCTGGGTCTCCAAATTGGGTACATGGCCTGAGCTTGCCCTTTACGCCTTGGAGGTGCTGGCCTGCCCTGCAGCCAGTGTATTATCTGAACGTGTGTTTAGCACGGCAGGAGGCGTCATCACAGACAAGCGCAGCCGCCTGTCCACAGCCAACGTGGACAAGCTCACGTTCATTAAAATGAACCAGGCTTGGATCCCACAAGACTTGTCTGTACCTTGTGCAGAATAGACATTTATACCACCATCAAACATACATTCTTGTACTCAAGTCAAGTGCAATGATTCTTTGTTTTCTTTCTTTTTTTTTTGTCCCAATATTTGGGGGGCCCAATAAAAAATAAACATTGTTGGCTACCTCCTCCTCCTCCTCCATTGCTGCCTCCACCTACAACACCACATTCACCGCCTCCTCAACCTCTGACTCTATATCCACCTCCTTCTCTGAGTTGCAGGTTAATAATTTTTAGTTATTTTATTTTATTTTAAGTTATTTCCCTATCCACATTTGTTTGCAGAGCAGTTGCCATGCTCTTAAGCACATTTTACTGCCTTTGAAATCCCTCTAGCCTTTTCAAGGACTATTTTAGAGCCATTTTAATGCAAAAAAAGTGCACTAAATTGAAAAAATTCTTATTTTCAATTGTCGGGTGACATTTTACCATTTTTGGTGTATACAAACCCCTGCTATGCCTGGGTGACAGGGGCCTAAATCTCTCAAAATCCTCTGTTCTATTGCTGGGTGACAAGAACCCCCTTTTGCTGAGAATGAACCCCTGCTGTGCCTGGGTGACAGGGGCCTAAATCTCTCAAAATCCTCTGTTCTATTGCTGGGTGACAAGAACCCCCTTTTGCCGTGAATGAACCCCTGCTGTGCCTGGGTGACAGGGGCCTAAATCTCTCAAAATCCTCTGTTCTATTGCTGGGTGACATGAACCCCCTTTTGCCATGAATGAACCTCTACTGTGCCTGGGTGACAGGGGCCTAAATCTCTCAAAATCCTCTGTTCTATTGCTGGGTGACAAGAACCCACTTTTGCCGTGAATGAACCCCTGCTGTGCCTGGGTGACATTGCAGCGTACTCAAGTTGTGTGTAATAATGTTCCTGGATGTAGTAGTGCAATAAACACTAACCTGAGACGGCTGACTCTCTGCATAGGCAGGTGATGGTAGAAATTGTTCGTGACGCCAGTGCCAAGTAAACGGTGGCACGCCGTTTGCGGATAGCAGGAATAAATGAGGGACCACGTGATCTTAAAACAGAACTCCAACTTTAGTAGGTTTCATAGAGACAATAATGGAATCACAGTTCCTTGGCATACAGTCGATTTTGCAATACGGTTGATGCAGGCAATTACAGATTGAGCAAGGTGATTACAGAGTGTTGAACACAGGACTTGCAGTACAGGAGCTGGCACTCTATCTCTGACTGATCCTGGAATGTAGCAAATCTTCACCAAGGCCCAATAACCTAGTTCTGGCTTTATATCCTTGGTTGTAGCTTTAGAAAGTACCTCCTCTGTTATTTTGAGTACCTCTTACTTCTCTGCACTTTGCCTCTGTCCCTCTCAGCTTCCTTAGGCTCTAGAAACTTCTGCACAGTGGTCTTCCTGCTTCTGCATTTCTATATATTCAGGAGGGGAACCTTCTCCTTGGATTTGGAACCCGGTTACAGGGACTGCAATACCCTCTCCTGGTCTGCAGGCTTCAGGCCTGGACTGGTCTCTGACATAGTCTAATCTCTGGTTAGACTAGACTACAGACTCCAACTCCAACTCTAGACTAGACTCTCTTAGACTGACTTTCTTTTCCCTGACTGGGCCTTATATAAACTAGGGCTCTCTAGCTCCCTCTAGTGACTAGAAGCTGGAATGACACCCCTAGCAGGCCTGTACATGCAAGTTTCCAGTAACAGAAAAATACATAGCATTACATTACATGACATTTTATAAAACTGACATACTGTATACCAACTTCCCCATAATTAAGGAGGGACGACAGCACACCAAGTGACCCTTTGTAGTGACGGGTATTACAGTCCCCGTACACTACATACCCCACTGCTTTAAGCTGAGTACGGCCTCGTACTCCATCAGGGCTCGCCCAACTGGAATCTCTACCTGAAACAGAAAAAAGAGACATGCAGGCATACATACATGTAATTCATCTGCATTTACATTCATATCAGGTCCAATTGGCAAAAGTGAAGTGTGGTGACAAGGGGCGTCGTTCTCTTCTCTCAGGATAGGGAATGGAACTGGGGCGCTGACCTGGCACAGCGTAACATTATAACCAGGATAGTCCATGACAATGAATAAGTCCATAATAGAACAGCAAAATAGATAAAACAGTATAAAAACGGAACTACCCAGGAGTTTCCTGCGGGTGTATCACAGGCAAGGGCTCACGTGGAGGAGTCCATTCTTGCGCACAAATGTCAAGTAAGGTATTGCCCGTAGCAACTGTTTGGGAGGAGACACCACCAGAATAGTCAAAGTCTCCTAAACGGACTGGCGGGCGTCCCCTGGTCATCCGGGTAGACCTTCTCAAAACAGGGGTCTCCTCTTCCCTTAGCAACGAGGTAGAAGAGAGAGGAGCAACAGGAGGGTCTCCATCAGGGAGATCTTGGTCAGGAACAACAGGAACAACAATATCCACTACAGGGGGAACTGGATCCGGGGCATCTTGAACCAACTCCTCCGGAGGTGAAGCTACAGTAGGTGCCGGAGCAGGCACCAGCAAGTTCAACCAAGGTGTCAGAAGCCAATGCATGGGATCAGCGTCATACCTCAGATTACTAACAGCCTGCATAGGATCCTCGGGCTGTATTGCTGACTCTGACACAGGATATTCAGATCCAGAACTCTCGGCACTGGGTTCTGGTGTCAGGCAGAGCTTCAACCGGTTTCGGTGTACAATTTGGGATCCCTTGTCTTCCCGGGTGATCTCATAAGTATGAGTTCCAACATTTGGGATGGCAGTGATAACATAGGGACTTCGCTCCCATTTACTGTCCAATTTACTGGTACGGCGGTTATTCTTTAACCATACCACGGCCCCTATTGTCAAGGGTTCTGCATGGGCTGCTTGATCATAGTCTCTCTGCTGTCGGTCCCTAGCATAGTCCATACGCTCCTGAACAATGGCTTTGGCTGTATTCAATCGCCTTTGATGTTCAGCAACCCAGTCGGTGTTAGGTAATGGGTTAATGCAATCAGGTACGTGTATGTCCAATGAATGATCAGCAGGCAATGTCCCTTGGCGCCCAAACATCAAGTAAAAAGGGGTATACCCAGGGCCGCTGATAGAAATCATGGGGCCCCGTACAGCATACATGACGGGGCCCCCTTCAGCTCCACCCCCTGATCCCTCCTTCAGCCACACCCCTGGCCCCGCCCTTGGCCCCTCCCCAGACGCCGCCTTCTGTAAGCCCTGTAAGGCTTCATTCAGACGTCCGGATGCGTTTTGCGGATCTGATCCTTCTATCAGTGGATCCGTAAAAATCATGCGGACGTCTGAATGGAGCTTTACAGGGGGTTGATCAATGACAGGGGGGTAATCAATGACAGGGGGGTGATCAGGGAGTCTATATGGGGTGATCACCACAGTCATTGATCACGCCCCTGTAAGGCTTCATTCAGACGTCCGGATGCGTTTTGCGGATCTGATCCATCTATCAGTGGATCCGTAAAAATCATGCGGACGTCTGAATGGAGCTTTACAGGGGGTTGATCAATGACAGGGGGGTAATCAATGACAGGGGGGTGATCAGGGAGTCTATATGGGGTGATCACCACAGTCATTGATCACGCCCCTGTAAGGCTTCATTCAGACGTCCGGATGCGTTTTGCGGATCCGATCCATCTATCAGTGGATCCGTAAAAATCATGCGGACGTCTGAATGGAGCTTTACAGGGGGTTGATCAATGACAGGGGGGTAATAAATGACAGGGGGGTGATCAGGGAGTCTATATGGGGTGATCACCACAGTCATTGATCACGCACCTGTAAGGCTTCATTCAGACGTCCGGATGCGTTTTGCGGATCCGATCCATCTATCAGTGGATCCGTAAAAATCATGCGGACATCTGAATGGAGCTTTACAGGGGGGTGATCAATGACAGGGGGGTAATCAATGACAGGGGGGTGATCAGGGAGTCTATATGGGGTGATCAGGGGCTAATAAGGGGTTAATAAGTGACGGGGGGGTGTAGTGTAGTGTAGTGGTGCTTGGTGCTACTTTACAGAGCTACCTGTGTCCTCTGGTGGTCGATCCAAACAAAGGGGACCACCAGAGGACCAGGTAGCAGGTATATTAGACGCTGTTATCAAAACAGCGTCTAATATACCTGTTAGGGGTTAAAAAAAACACATCTCCAGCCTGCCAGCGAACGATCGCCGCTGGCAGGCTGGAGATCAACTCTCTTACCTTCCGTTCCTGTGAGCGCGCGCGCCTGTGTGCGCGCGTTCACAGGAAATCCCGGCTCACGCGAGATGACGCGTATATGCGTCGCTGAGCGCAGGGCTGCCACCTCCGGAACGCGAATCTGCGTACAGCGGTCCGGAGGTGGTTTGGTTATGTCGAGGCTGCCCGGGCCCCCCTGCCAGCCGGGCCCGGTACAACTGGGCCAGCTGTACTGGCCTATCAGCGGCCCTGGGTATACCCAGTGGAACAATGTATGGTATGATTGTATGTGAACATGAGCTGTGGCAACAGACTGGGCCAATCTCCTCTGTTTTCAGGAGGCACGGCCCTCAGCATCTCTATCAAGGTCTGATTCATTTTTTCACATAATCCGTTACCTTGAGGATGGTAGGCCGTTGTCCGGATCTTCTTACAATTGTGTAAGCAGCACAGTTCATGGAACAGATGGGACTCAAAAGCAGGTCCTTGATCGGTGAGGATCTTTTCTGGACATCCGTAGGGCAGGAGGAAGTGCTTCCAGAACATTTCGGCTGTAGTCTTGGCTGTCTGGTCTCTCACAGGCACTGCTACAACAAACTTGGTGAAATGGTCAATAATAGTCATGGCATAAGCATACCCTGAGCGACTAGGCTCCAATTTCACATGGTCGATGGCGACAAGTTCAAGAGGACGGGTACTTACAATGGGTCTCAGTGGTGCCCTCTGATCATGGTGCTCACTTCGTTTCAAGGCACAGGCTACACACTCTCGACACCACTTCTCCATGTCTTCTCTCATGCCCACCCAATAAAACCGCTGGCGGATAGTAGCCTCAGTCTTTTGGACCCCAAAGTGACCGGATTGATTGTGGTACATCTCCAACACCATACCTGCATCTCGTCGGGGTATGAGAATCTGGTGTACTCTTTCGTTGGACACTGGGTCTAGGCTTCTCCGTAGCAATAGGCCCTTTTGTATGAAGAGTTGATGGCGCTGTCTCCACAGTTTGATGAGCTCAGGATCTGCACTCTTACGCCGAATCCTCTCAGGGGCTCTGCCACTAGTAATGAAGTCCAACAACTCACCCAGCACTCTACTTTCAGACTGTAGTTTCACCCACCTTTCTTCTTTAGGATCAGGCCTACTGGAGGGTGAAGGAACTGCAGCTCTGCCATTGGTAGCTCGAGCCTGGTCCTGTTGAGCAAACTTGTTATAGAAAGCCGGCATCTCTACATCTTCCCAAGCATCTCGTACATCATCAGGAGCTGTCTCTGTGGGAAGTCTAGATAAAGCATCAGCATTATCATTAGTGCGTCCAGCACGATACTTTACAGAGAAATCATAGTTGGCAAGGCGAGAGGCCCATCTCTGCTCCAAGGCCCCCAATTTAGCTGTATTTAGATGCGCCAGAGGGTTATTGTCAGTGAATGCAATGAACGGGGTGGCGGCTAGATAATCCTTGAATTTTTCTGTCACTGCCCACACTAATGCCAGGAACTCTAGTTTGAAGGAACTATAATTCTGGTCATTTTTCTCAGCTCCTTTCAGGGAACGGCTTGCATATGCTATCACTCTCTCCTTTCCCTCTTGGATTTGGGCTAACACAGCTCCCAGGCCTCGCTTGCTAGCATCGGTATAAAGATGGAAAGGCTTGCTATAATCTGGATAACCTAACACAGGAGGCTCGGTCAGTTTCTTTTTTAGCAGTTGGAACGCTATCTCTCTTTCCTCATTCCACTCAATGGGCACAGGAGTTCTAGGACTTTTCTTGGGTTGTCCCCTCAGAAGTTCCTGGATAGGATCAGCTATTTGAGCAAAATGGGGGATAAAACGTCTATAGTAGCCGGCAAAACCAAGGAAACCCCTCACTTCCTTGACAGTAGTAGGAACCGGACAATTACGGACAGCTGCTAACTTATCAGGGTCAGGTTGCACGCCCTCTCCGCTTACCACATGCCCCAGGTATCTTACTGCAGGTTTGAGCAGGTGACACTTGGATGGCTTTACCTTCAAGCCATATTTGATAAGGATTTCAAATACTTCTGCCAAATGTTTCAGATGGTCCTCATATGTTTTTGAGTACACAATGACGTCATCTAGATACAGCAGCACTGTTTCGAAGTTTTTGTGACCCAAACACCGTTCCATTAATCTCTGGAAAGTTCCTGGGGCATTACATAGCCCGAACGGCATACAATTGAATTCAAACAGGCCCATGGGAGTAGTGAAAGCAGTCTTTTCCCTATCCTCGGGGGCCATGGGTACTTGCCAGTAGCCGCTGGTCAAGTCCAATGTGGAGAAATAGACAGAAGAGCCCAGAGCAGTTAGTGACTCCTCAATGCGGGGCAGTGGGTATGCATCTTTGTGGGTTATTTGATTAATTTTCCTATAATCCACACAGAAACGGATACTACCGTCGTTCTTCTTTACAAGAACCAGGGGTGAAGCCCACGGACTACGGCTGTCCCGGATCACATTAGAGTCTTTCATCTCTTGGATCATTTCCTTTACAGTCTGATATGAAGTAGGCGGTAAGGGTCTGTATCTCTCCTTGATAGGAGGATGAGAGCCAGTAGGTATGGTGTGTTGTATGGCACTCACCTCTCCATAATCCGTAGCATGCTTACTGAAGGCCTGGTGGTACTCTTTGACCAGCTGTAGGATCCCTTCTTGTTGTTGTTGGGGGGTAGTCTCGTCCCCGACATGGAGCTCTTCCCACCAGGGCACTTGTGGCTGGGTCACCGGCGAGCATCCGCTGACTGCGGCTGGCGGCTTTTCTGTCACTGGAAGACGAATGATGTCTTGGAAGGATACCTGAGAAAGCTGGGCAACACGGCAATGCTTATTAAGCGCCACAGGATGATCACTCAGGTTAATCAGACGGACAGGTACTTTACCTTGGGAGACATTCACCAGGGACTTGGCAGCTCTCACAAAAGGGTAATCCTCCATCTGGATTGGTTCCACCAGGGCTGGATAGTCTCGGCCTTGGACTCCCAGGACAGCACGACACCATAAAAGAGTTTGAGAATTAGGAGGCAAAGTCACAGGCTTAATATCACTAATCCTGGCAGTACAAATTTCTCCTCTCCCATTAGCAAACCTCTGCTGGGCACTTAACACAGTAATAGTCTTTTGAATCACCCTCCTGGATGCAGAGGAAGCTGTGGGCAAAGTCTGATGTAATACAGCAAGTATTTCTGAATAACAGTTTTTGAAGACATTGGTGCCTAGAATGACAGGATGTCCTCCTCTGTCACCGGCCTGTACTACGATCACTCCCTGTTGAGGCAGGGTTACTTCTCCCACCTGCAGGGTGGGTTCCCAGTATCCATGAACCTTTACTGGTTTGCCATTGCTGGCGATAATTTCCACCCAGGATTCAGGCGGTTGGGTCAACTGGTTGGTGTCCCAGAACTTTTCAAATGCAGGCAGCTGAATAGTAGTGACCTGAGACCCAGTATCTAATAGGGCTTCAAAGGGGACCCCGTTGATCTCTATATTGATTTTAGGATGGGATCCTACATACCGTGGCATCCAATTTGGATCCTCTGGACCTAGTGTTCTACCTCCCGAGGGGTGGTCCTCAGCCTCAGGGATGCCCGTTTAACTGCCAGCACGTGGATTCTGTGTGTCCCAGCTTTTTGCAGTATGTACACACGGGCCGCTTGCGATCTCTATTACGCCTCCCAGGATCCCTGGGGTGAGTCTCTTGGTAAGGAGGTGGGAACGGCCTAGGAGGTGACAGGAACTCTTCTTCTAGCATTATGGGTTTTTCCCATTCCTCTATTTTTCTGCACACTCTCTCTAGACTTTTAGTGAGGTGATTTACTTGCTCTGTCAGCATGGCGATAGTCTCAGTAGCTGAAGCTTGAACAGCTTGACCGACCTGAGCTTGGTTAGGGACAAGCGGTTTCGGTATGCAGGCTGACGACTCAGGTGGGGTGTTCAACTCTGGAGATACTGCTGGCCCCAGAATTTTTATAGCCAGTTCTTTAAAGTCCAGAAAGGTACTGTTAGGGTGCTGGGCGGACAGCATCTTTAATTGGGTCCTTATTTGCTCACTAGACACCCCGGTTATAAATTGTTCCCTTAGGGTCTGGTCCCGGTTATCGGCCTCTTTGGGATCTATCTGAACTACAGCCCCTAAAGCCTCCTGAAGTGATAGGGCATAATCACGGAGGGACTCACCGGACTTCTGTTTCTTGCCAAAGAAGTGCATCTTTATCTCTGAGGCAGTCCTAGTTTCAAAAGTGGCTCTGAGGCGGGTGAATATCTGTTCTAGAGTACTCCGCTCAGTAGCCGGCCAGGATAACACTTCTCTACGGGCAGCTCCCTCCAGTTGTGCCAGCAGGATTTCAATTTGCTGGTCGGCATTTATAGGGTACAATCGGAATAGTGCCAGCAACTTTTCTTTAAAGTCCCTTAGGGTATGGGTCTCTCCCCTGTAGCGAGGGAACCATGGGGCCCCGAAATAGTAAGGCATGGTAAAGGGCATCATGCTGGGGGCTGTAGGATGATTAGGGGCCGCAAGCTCTCTTGGGGCCGGCTGCTCAGGCACTCCTGGCTCTGACATGGAAGTCTATTGAGAGGTGGCCGCTGGCGACTAAAGGGGCCGGTACACTCCCCTTCCCTCCGGTTACAAGTGCTTACCGGTATCGCTGGTCTTGCGCAGGCCAAGTCTCGCGAGGTTCCGGACGTCCTGAGCACCCGATGACGTAGAAGAAACAGGGCCGCGGCGGTGCGATGATGAAGAGGGCGGGACTCGCTGTGTCTTTGCAGGGATCCGCCCACGAAGGTCCTCAGCGGCGCGGGAAACTTTACTCCAGGCAGCCGGTGGCCATCTTTAGCAAAACGCTGTCCATTCACTGACAGCAAGCAGGATTGTAAAAAGTCCACAAAACCACACTCCAATGCGGCGATTTTCTTCCTCTTGGTATCGCAACACTGCACAGCGCTTTTTAGAAGTTTTAGGTACACTTTGGGTATGTTTTTCAGTCCACAAAGTCCACTTTCAATAAACAGGTAATTTTGTCACTTTGGTCACAGGGCAACTGTATAAGGCACAAAGTTCACGCTTCTTGCACTATAAAGCGTGCGTATCCTGTTCGTGACCGCCAAAAGAGAGGTGCAGCGTACTCAAGTTGTGTGTAATAATGTTCCTGGATGTAGTAGTGCAATAAACACTAACCTGAGACGGCTGACTCTCTGCATAGGCAGGTGATGGTAGAAATTGTTCGTGACGCCAGTGCCAAGTAAACGGTGGCACGCCGTTTGCGGATAGCAGGAATAAATGAGGGACCACGTGATCTTAAAACAGAACTCCAACTTTAGTAGGTTTCATAGAGACAATAATGGAATCGCAGTTCCTTGGCATACAGTCGATTTTGCAATACGGTTGATGCAGGCAATTACAGATTGAGCAAGGTGATTACAGAGTGTTGAACACAGGACTTGCAGTACAGGAGCTTGCACTCTATCTCTGACTGATCCTGGAATGTAGCAAATCTTCACCAAGGCCCAATAACCTAGTTCTGGCTTTATATCCTTGGTTGTAGCTTTAGAAAGTACCTCCTCTGTTATTTTGAGTACCTCTTACTTCTCTGCACTTTGCCTCTGTCCCTCTCAGCTTCCTTAGGCTCTAGAAACTTCTGCACAGTGGTCTTCCTGCTTCTGCATTTCTATATATTCAGGAGGGGAACCTTCTCCTTGGATTTGGAACCCGGTTACAGGGACTGCAATACCCTCTCCTGGTCTGCAGGCTTCAGGCCTGGACTGGTCTCTGACATAGTCTAATCTCTGGTTAGACTAGACTACAGACTCCAACTCCAACTCTAGACTAGACTCTCTTAGACTGACTTTCTTTTCCCTGACTGGGCCTTATATAAACTAGGGCTCTCTAGCTCCCTCTAGTGACTAGAAGCTGGAATGACACCCCTAGCAGGCCTGTACGTGCAAGTTTCCAGTAACAGAAAAATACATAGCATTACATTACATGACATTTTATAAAACTGACATATACCAACTTCCCCATAATTAAGGAGGGACGACAGCACATCAAGTGACCCTTTGTAGTGACGGGTATTACAGTCCCCGTACACTACACATGGGCCTAAATCTCTCAAAATCCTCTGTTCTATTGCTGGGTGACATGAAGCTAGTTTTGCCGTGAATAAACCCCTGATGTGCCTGGGTGACAGGGGCCTAAATCTCTCAAAATCCTCTGTTCTATTGCTGGGTGACATGAACCCCCTTTTGCCGTGAATGAACCCCTGCTGTGCCTGGGTGACATGGGCCTAAATCTCTCAAAATCCTCTGTTCTATTGCTGGGGGACATGAACCCCCTTTTGCCGTGAATGAACGCCTGCTCTGCATTGCTGACAGGGAAGTAAATTTAGTGAAAACATCTGTTACTGATCGGAAGATGCGCGACTACAAGCGCACGCTGATGATGGCATTCCCACCTGACAGCGGGGGCACAGTGGAAGCACAAGGCGAAGGCAGAGGAGGAGGAAGAGGTTGCCAACGCAGCTGGGGCACCGCCAGCACCTGAGAAGGCAGGGTTGGCATGGCCAAAATATGGAAAAGCTTTGTCAGCCTTGGAGGTGCTGACCTGCCCTGCAGACAGTGTATAGTGTGAACGTGTGTTTAGCACGGCAGAGAGCATTATCACAGGCCGCAGCCAATGTGGACAAGCTTACGTTTATTAAAATGAACCAGGCATGGATCCCACAGGACTTGTCCGTACCTTGTGCAGAATAGACATTTATACCAGCCTCAACCATCCATTCTTGTACTCAAGTGCACTTATTCTTTGTTTTATTTTGTTATATGTCCCAATATTTTGGGGGATACGCCAATTTAAAAATAAAAAATAACACAAATCAGTGTTGGCTACCTATTCCCCCTTCACCGCCGCTTCCACCTACACCACCTCCTCAACCTCCTACTCCTAGATCCAGATTGTTATTTTTAATTTTTCTGTATTTTGTTATTTTAAGTCATTTCCCTATCCACATTTGTTTGCAGAACAGTTGCCATGCTCTTAAGCACATTTTGATGCCTTTTGCAGCCCTCTAGCCCTTCCCAGGACTATTTTAGAGCCATTTTAGTGCCCAAAAGTTTGGGTCCCCATTGACTTCAATCGGGTTCGGGGTCAAGTTTGGGTCAAGTTCAGGTCCCGAACCCGAACTTTTTTTTCAAGTTCGGCCGAACTCGTCTAACCCGAACATCCAGGTGTCTGCTCAACTCTAGTCATTAAAAGTGTTGAGCGAGCATGCTCACCTGATGTTCGGCTCGAGCATCGATATGCTCGGCACATCCGAGTGCTCAGCCGAATACTGCGAGTGCTCGAGTACAATTTAATACAATGAAAATCAATGGGAGACACGAGCATCAAACCAGGCACCCCTTGCTCTGAAGAAGAGGGGGTGTCTGGTTCACAAAAAAAGGTTAGAAATTGATGGAAACCCCATCAAAATGGTTTGGAAACAGCATTAAGAGGATGGCTGGATGCATCTTGGACTCCTATTATCTACTAAATACAATAGACAACCACACAAAGGCTATATGTCAAAAGCCAGGTATATGCAAGCCATCAATCTATCCATGAGACAGATAACAGTCCGCATACCTTACAATGGCAGTCTTGTGCACTATGAGACATTCCAAACCAGCTCTCATCCGACTGAGAGCCAGTAAACCTCAAAGTTACTTCAGATCTGTTGGATGGCTTAGGAGGACCTGCGCACCTAGATCAATATCATTAGGGAGACAAAAAGTTTTCTGATTGTCCTAACATAATATTCAATGACCTTTCTATATGGTTTTGTCATGTAAAAACTCATTTGCATAAACATGGGCAAAAATTTGGCACATTTAGTACTTTTCTAACGAGATAAAATGAGCAGGCGCTCCAATTTCTGACTTTAGTATTAAGAAATGCTTCCTTGGGGTAACCCATACTCACTTTTTCAACTTTCGTCAAGCATCGCGTAAAAAGTGAATGTGTGTGCAATTAGCATTTTGTTTCCGATTTTTGCACAACTGCCACAGTTGATAAATTCCCAACACAGTTTTCAGTTTCTCTGACCAGAATTTTAAAAAACTCTATTCACTACAATATCACATCTTACTGTGGCAACCGAAACAAGATTGAAATATCAAGACTGTGTTTAGGGTCCATTCACACGTCCGTGTGTGTTTTGCGGATCTGCAAATTGCGGACAAGAATAGGACATGTTCTATTTTTTTGCGGAACGGAAGTGCGGATCTGGAAGTGCGGATCCGCAAATGCGGATGCGGACAGAACATTCCGGCCCCATTGAAAATGAATGGGTCCACACCTGTTCCGCAAAATTGCAGAACGGATGCGGAACCATTTTGCGGACGTGTGAATGGACACTTAGGCTCCATTCACACGTCTGCAATTGTGGCCCGCATCCGTTCCGCAATTGTGCAGAACGGGGGCGGACCCATTCATTTTCTATGGAGACGGAATGGATGCGGACATCACCCTATGTGCTCTCCGCATCCGCATTTCCGGAGCGCGCCCTGCGGAAAAAATAGAACATGTCCTATTCTTGTCCGCAATTGACAAGAATAGGCAGTTCTATGGGGGTGCCGGCCGGGTGTATTGAGGATCCGCAATACACTATGGACGTGTGAATGGACCCTTACACATTCAGGTTTTTAGATGCACTTTTTAAAGCCAAAACCAGGAGTGGATTGGAAAAAAAATAATTAATATCTATCTTTTAAATGTTCTCTCCCTTTATGATTCACACCCAAGGGCAAACTGGCCATAGACCCCACTGTGAAACCTCTGGGTGGGCCAATGCCTGTAGGGCCATCCGAGCCACCAGCACCCTCCTCACGGCCACTGGCCAGGTAGGTAACGACCTGATGCTACCAGAATTAATTAACATTGGGAGCATCAGGTCATTATGTACCTGGCCTGTGGCCGGAAAGGTCGGGGGGTCAGATACAGGCCACCTTCCTGAATTCAACTGTATTGCAGAGGTAGTGATACAGTTGCATACTGCTGTGGGACACTGGAGCTGATGGCTCCCTGTCCTGCCATTTAAAATTATAGGCTGCAAGCCACTAGGCCTGAAGCCTATGATATGCTGAATCAACGGTGCAGGCGGTTAGAAAGCAAACGGTGCAGGAGACGTGATGACGTCACTTTACAGATTTTAAATAGAGTGAGAAGTATCAGCCTCCTGGGCTGGCTGCGAAACATGAAAAACTGCCACAAAAACTGCAGTGTTTGTCCAATAAAACTCTGTGTATGAAAAGACCCTATGTTCTCCTGCACACATAAAAGTTAACTCAAGTTGAAAAAGATTTTTTTTCAAGCAATTTTTTTTTAATGGTTTGGGCAAAAGCCATTGCTACAACATACTGTGATCTTTAGAAAACGCCATGGTCACAAAGAGCACAGTACAAGTAAAAAAAAAAGGCACACAAATAATTTATTTTTCCTATAAGGATGTGGGATATGGGTAAATGTCCGGAAAAAAAAACGCCACATGCTGAGATTTGAAAAAACACCAAGGGACAAAAACAAAACAGGAAACTATCATAAAACGCTGAAGGATCACGGACCCATTCAAGTTGAATGGGTCTGCATCTGTCTGCGGAATCAAAATGGATGTTGCCCGTCAATTGGGGACCGCAAATTGCGGTCCCCAATGCACGGAACGGCCGTGTGCATGAGCCCTTTCAGTGTCCTGCTTTTGTAAATACCCATAGCCTTCTTTGCCACATCTGGAGGTGAGGTTTTTGAACTAAAATATTGCAAAAAAATCTGTGTGACAACAACCATAGGGTACCTACATGCATTGTGTTTCTCAGCCACAAAAAAAAAAAAAAATGCCATATAGAGCGCTTGAGGCGTTTCCGTACTGGATGTGATTTTTATGGTGGTTTTTAGGTAGCATTTTTTGTGCAACAAATGGATGGATGGCATTATTTCACTATAGGGAAGAGGACGAAAAAACACCAAAAGCTTCAACATGCTGCATAAAAAAATAAAACACACCAGACAAAAAAAAAAACACCAACCAGAAAAAAAAATGTCACTAGGCAAAACAAACAAAAAGACTTGTGTAGCCTGCCTTTCCTATTACCCACAGGTGTTCAGCTAATATCTGGAGCTGAAACACCTGATTTTGAAACACCTGGTTTTCTGGTGCAATTTTGGAAGTCAAAAGGAGTAGTGTTGAGCTAACTTGTGTTTTAAGTTCTGCGTCCAAATTTCGGGTTATCGAAGAATGGCGTTATGGATTCCGCTACCGGTGGAATCCATAACGCGATTCTTCGATAACCCGAACTTTAGACGCCGAACTTAAAACACAAGTTCGCTCAACACTAAAAATGAGGAGTGGATCATAAAAGGAGAGAAAGTATAAAAGAAAGATACGACTTCTCTACATATTTTAATTCTATCCAGGTTTTGGCTTCAAAAAACCTGTACGTGTGGCCGTACCCTTATTCAGATTACTTTTCAGAGTGCACAGCATAGCTGAAACATTGACTTCACAAAGGAACTGATCCCCCCAGACGTCATCACCCTTCTGAGGAAGGAGGGGGGTTGTCAGCTGATATAAGTGGTCATGTGACAGAGCAGGAGACAGCAGTGAGGATATGGCGAGCACACAGCTAGTGCTGCTCCTGGCCTGTCTCTGGTTGGCAGCCAGCCATGCATACACACGCAGGAGGTTTCCAACCAGATCAGAAGTGCTGGTCACAGAACAGGATCGCTGGTTTACACAAAGACTGGATCACTTCAATGGGGCTGACCCCAGAGAGTGGGAGCAGGCAAGTTACAGTGGGGCACTCATATACTGCTTTTCTGTTGCAGAGAATATTGCATAGACTAAAGATAGCACCTAAACCAAGGTTTCCAGACCCAGTAGTGGTAGGAATGGGGAACTATGCTAGTAGCGGATCTCTGAGGGTATCTTCACACGGCTAAAATCTGCCACTGATTCTGCAGCGGAAAACTGGCATTTTGAGCTGCTAAATCCACAATCAAAACTTGACTTTAATGTTAAACTCCACCTTGTGCACGCAGCGTAAAATGGTAGAGGTTTTCTCAGGAGCTGATTTGAAAAACAATTGAGAAGTGACACGTTGCTTCTTGGAAACCAATTTGATTGAGGATTCCATAGAAGTCAATGGGGAGGCAGAGAAACCTCAACCAAATTCTATTCTAATACTTTTGTAAAAACTCCCTACAAATTTGCCACCGAAAGCAAACTGCTTTCAGATCGTAATCTGCTGCTGATCTTGCAATGTGAATGTAGCCTAATCTATTATTTTTGCAATTTGACCGTCCCAGACGATCAGCGAACTGTGCTTAGGTAGTAGTTCTGATGTGCAGCATAGCACCCGCTCAACACCCCTATGTATTCACGTTCAGTCCCGTTATGTGGGTATGGCAGAGGAAATCGCATATTGTTGCCCTTCCAGACATCTACGATATGTACAGTTAGTGACACCATTGCTCTTATTTGCATCTGATTTCATAACCAACAGTGTATATTTAAATGGTCAGGACAACAATCCTTCATGAGGCAGCTCTTTTTAGGTGACTTTATTGGATGCTGTAGACTGCTGCTCTTTCACTGGTCGTCAGCTGTTTTGTCCATTGGACTCTGCCAGCACATATATATATATTTTCTGCCAGTTTCACAGACTCTACAGTCTCTTTATTTATGGGGAGACACACTCTGCACCCACGAAGTCGCACCATTTGGGGAAGACACATTCTGCACCTGCTAGCATGACCATTTGCGGAGACACACTCCCCTTCTGCATCCACTCCACTACCATCTAGCACAACCTACCTTTACACAAGGACACTCATTCACTACTAGCATATGCCGAGCTCCCGCTGGAGGGAAGGGTCATTCCTCTAAAAGACTAATTGATCTGCCTACATAACCATGCCTATGTGTTCTTACCCTCTACTGGGCCTAACTGCATAGAGCCCCTTAGGAGCCAAAGTGGAGGATGGGAGATGTAGTGGAACTCATGGTGATATGTCCTGGTGTACTCCCACAGGCCGTCGCTCCCAGGGTGCTGTACAGTGAAGGAGGGGCACCCTATATTCCCTTGACGCACACCCCGAAGCTAGGACTCCTGGCTGATGGTAGTTTGGCCTGCCCTTGTTGTGAAATGTCGATGTGGGTGCAAGGCAGGGCTTGAAATGATACACCGGATAGCGTGTAGTGTTAGGAGGGTTAGTAACCAGATTAAACTTAACAAAAGTCTGTTTTTACTGTGCACCAAATTGTAGTACATCCAGAAATTATCTGTACACAGTGTAAATTCCACCCAGATGCCCAAGCCTGAACTAAGCAAGTTGTTTGCAGCAATGGCCCTCTCATTACTCTTTCTTTTACAATCTCTAATACTGGGATCTTTGGCTAGCAACCGTGATCTGTCAGTGTCCACAATTTGTACTGTGGCATACGGTTTCAATAATATGACTGGCCAAATCATACCTGAAGTGTGCAGGGTGTCTTAACTCATTATCCCTTTATTGCAGCAGGGCCTGAGAATTCTGATCACATTACTGACTAAAATGTTGTAGCTGTTGAAACCACTAATTTGGGGCTCATAGGGTGTCTTAACTTGTTTCCCCAATGCAGCAACAAAGTCTGTAATGCTTTATGCTGGTTACTTTGACTCTCATGCTGTAGCCATGAAAATTATCTAGTATCTTCTTGGTAGTGGAGGACGAGCATAGATCTGTTAGTCTTTGGAAGCATTGAAGCTGAATGCCTGAGAAGAGGAACACATACTATTTGCTCTCTGCCTCCTCCAGGCCTGTCCTCACACTGCCTAGTAGCACAACTAGAATATTCTCCAGGATGGATGGAACCAGCCCACACCCTAAGCTCCAGAGATGGCTGGTCCAGGATAGCTAACTCTGGCCAGGCCTGGCTCATGCTTATATTGGGGTTGTCACATGACATAGCAGTGTATAACAACATTACATTATAGTACATTGCTAAACAAATGCATATACCCCAGGTCTGCGGTACTGCATAACTACCATATTAGGCTACTTTCACACTCGCGTTTTGGCTTTCCGTTTGTGAGATCCGTCATGGCCTCTCACAAGCGGTCCAAAACGGATCAGTTTTGCCCTAATGCATTCTGAATGGAAAAGGCTCCGCTCAGAATGCATCAGTTTGTCTCCGATCAGTCTCCATTCTGCTCTGGAAGTGGACACCAAAATACTGCCTGCAGCGTTTTGCTGTCTGCTTGACGAAACTGAGCCAAACGGATCCGTCCTGGCACACAATGTAAGTCATCAATGGTGTTCAAGATGGATCCATCTTGGCTATGTTCCAGATTATACAAACGTGCGGTTGTATTATTGACTGATCCGCCCAAAACGAGAGTGTCAAAGTAGCTTTATTCCTGCCAGTCATGTTGTTCGGGGTCATATTTCCTCATTATCTTAGTTTGGACAAAGGGTGACCTACACCTACCTCAGCAGACCATCAGGACCTGTACAACAAGAATAAAAAATAAAATTATATATATGTGTAGCAGGGTGACACAAACTCTTAACTGAAATGTCTTAAGGCTACTTTCACACCGGCGTTTTGGTTTCCGTTTGTGAGATCCGTTCAGGGCTCTCACAAGCGGTCCAAAACGGATCAGTTTTGCCCTTAATGCATTCTAAATAGATAAGGATCCGCTCAGAATGCATCAGTTTGGCTCCGTTCCGCTTTGGAGGCGGACACCAAAACGCGGCTTGCAGCATTTTGGCGTCAGTCTGGCGAAACTGAGCCAAACGGATCCGTCCTGGCACACAATGTAAGTCAATGGGGAAGGATCCCTTTTCACTGACACAATATGGCACAATAGAAAACGGATCCGTCCCCCATTGACTTTCAATGGTGTTCAAGACGGATCCGTTTTGGCTGTTACAAATTATACAAACGGATCTGTTCTGAACGGATGAAGACTGTTGTATTATCTGAACGGATCCGTCTGTGCATATCGATGACGGATCCGCACCAAACGAGAGTGTGAAAGTAGCCTGAACTCATCGCGTTATCTTGAAACAAAAGCATTTGAAGGTGTTTGCTTAACGCATTTAGTTTAGATAACACGTGTCATAAGGCATGTGTGTTAGATATATACACACAGATGTAGTATAGTTATCTATCAGTATGCAATAAAAACAATAACCGTTACTTGCATTAGGACCATAACCTGTGAGGAGCTGGAATATAATATTTAAAGGGGTTATCCGAGACTAACATATGCCCCTCACACTGAATCTACTTACCTGGTCCCCACACTGCCTCAGCTGCTTCTCCCCGTGTGTGGATGAAAACAAATAGCAAGGGGGCAAATAGCAGGCTGCGACGGGGTGGAGCCTCCCTGGCGTCACCTGCCCCCTCCCCGGCATCAGATGTTTTCATCTGTGCAAGGGAAGAATCAGCTGCGGCAGTGCGGGGATCGGGAGTGGCACGGGAGCCAGGCAGGTACATAGATGCAGTGTGAGGGGCTCAGCATATGGAGGGGGGAAGGGTCATTTGTTAGTCTTGGATAACCACTTTAAGGGGTTGGCCACATGCACACATTGCATATTAAGCACAGATTTTTTTTTTTTTTGTGGGCAAATCCACAGCTTAAAGTTTGAGAGATCCAAAATCTCATTATTAACAAATTTGCAGAATATTTGCAAACCTAAATTGACCTGCTGTGCAGAGTTTTAAAGGAGTTGTCTGTCTTCAGCAAATGGCATTTATCACGTAGACAACGTTAATACCACCCACTTACTAATGTATTGTTGTCCATATTGCCTCCTTTGCTGGCTGGATTCATCTTTCCATCACATTATACACTGCTCATTTCCTGCATCGGTGGCCGTGCTTGCACACTATAGGAAAGTGTCAGCCTCTCTGGTGGCCAGGACTGTGGGAGCGTGCATAGACACATGCGCAGCAGTTCCCTTCCCGACCACCTCATATCTGCACTGCAGTGGTGGTCGTAACCCCTGGATACGAGTAGTATATAACAGGGATCTCAAGTCTCCCGGACGTTCAGGGAGTCTCCCGCTATTTGATAGCGGCTCCCTGACGCCCACATGTGAAACCATATATCCCGGAAAGGTTTACTTATAGCAGAGCAGAGAGATAAGAGAAGTGACAGGACAGAGTTTAGATTACAGGTTGAATTAACCCTTTAGGGTCAAATTGGCTTCTCAAGGAGATATATATGTTAAAGGCATCCCTTCTTCTGTCTCATTCAGTAGCTATATAACTATTGAGAGAGATGTATTTTTTTTTTTAAATACATTTACACATTTAACCCTCCATTTTAATTATATTATTTACCCCAGTGTTAAATTCACACCCCCCGGATGCTTTTTTTTTTTTTCCTACAGTGGGGTAGATAATTACACGCAGGGTTTTAAAGAATAAACTTCCTGACTCAGACCAAGAGCCGACTCAGCGAGTCAGCAAGTGAATCGAAGCATCCGCGCATGCGCATTGCGCAACCTAAGCTTCGGTTCACTTGCTTCTTGTCAGCTCAGCGAATGAACCGATTCATGTGAAAGATCCGAACTTCCCATCTCTAGTTTACTCGCAGTAAACCTTTCCGGCAACCTGTAGCAGTATCCCCTTCTCGGCGCGTGAGCACAGTGCAAGAAGAAGCAGATGACAGTAGTCCGCAACGGCGTATCAGGCTGAGCCTGTGCGCACGTGCGGGATCTCAAAGCGGGGGGAGGGAGAGGCGGCACTGAGGAGTAGAAGGCGGCGCTGGGCACGAACGGCGATGCGTGCGGCCGGGCACCATGCATCCACAGACCTCCCCTGCTTGGGCACCCTAATTCAATGATTGACAGGTTAGTAAAACCTGTTTTTCCGCAGAATAAAGCCACAAATAGCTTTTATAAGGCCACCTTAGAAATCAGAATGCTAAACATGAGCATCTGTTTAGCTCACAGGGCTTATAGGTGGTGACAGAAACCCTTCAATCATATACATAAATATGATAAATTGGGGCAGGGTAATGAGCCCAGTCCTCCACACCATAGAGAAAAGTGTGCAGATACTGCATATGTTTGGAAAATGTAATAAAAAGTTTGTGAAAGAAAAAAAAAAAACTCCCTGAAATGAGTTTTTGCAGGTTGGGATGTCTGATATAATGTGATGGAAAAATGAATCCAGCCAGCAAGGGAGGCAATATGAATAATAATACATTAGTAAGTGCTTTGTATTAAAGGGGTATTCTGGTTGTTTGAGGTTATCCCCTCTGCACCAAAATCGCAACACATTTTCCCCCAGATGTATGGACAGTAATATAATTCTATGCAGACATATACCAGATGATTCACCAAAATCTACACCTATTTAGGCTTCTTTTGTCCATTTTTTAGTAATGTTTGCTCCACCTGTTCTTTTCTTGCTCTTGAACTTTATAACTCTGTATTGCTGAATGTTTGCTGTGCAGGCGGTTCTCAGCTATGCTGGCTTGTGTAATGTGAAAAAAATAAAACTCACCTCATTGTCATGTTATTTGGTTCCTCTTCAAAAATAACATCTACATGATTTAACTGTTTCCTAGCCATATACTGGACCAAACTATATAAGCCAGTGAAGTAACAAGGGGACTTTATGAGAATCCGAAGGCCTCATGCACACGACTGTGACATCTGTGTAGTACACGAGCATGATATAGAGCAGGTGGAGCTGAGCAAATTAATCTTTAGTTTTATAAGAAAATATTTAATCATTTAAATTCCTGCTCATTCTGGGCTTTGAAGTGATTGACAGCCTACCCTCTATGACTGTGTATACAGAGATGACTGTCAATCACTGATGGGACCTCTCTTAGACTTCAAGGACCTGAATGTGCGGGAATTTAAAGGAGCTATCCAATAAGTAATATTGATGATTTATCCTCTAGATAGGTTATCAGATTGGAAAGAAAATCCCAGCAACTGTAGCTTGCTTGCGAGTCTTATACTTTAATTGTGTATACAAGGACTCCTTTCGGCTGATAAGCCTTAATCAACTTCATTTGTATACGCTATGTATTATTGGATCTACAATTTAAAGTACAAGACTCGCAAGCAAGCTACAGTTGCCGGGATTTTATTTTGAAGTGATTGTGAAGTTCGCTCCTTCCCGCTAGCAACTCTTATCTGCGACCTGGTGCTGACCGGATCACTTTCAATTAGAATCAGATTGCCAGGGGTCTGACACCCGGGAGCCTGGCCAATCAGCTGATAGAAGAGACTGGCGCTCTGTGAGCGCCGCGGCCTCTTACTAGACCATGTGTCTATCACTGTACATTGGTCAAATGTTCTAGTTGCAGCTCAGCTCCATTAAAATGAATAGGGCTGAGCTGCAATGCCAAGCACAGCCTCTGTAGTATGTATGGTGCTGTGCTTGCAGAGCTACCGGGACCCTCAGCGGCTCCCTGAAATAGCTGATCGGCAGGAGCGCTGGGACTCAAGGATAGGTCATCTTTAAATGTATAAAATACTTAATATTTTCCCACAAAACTAATATCATTCTGCTCAGCTCCTCCTGCTCTATTACTTGCTGCCTGCAGCCTCAACACCATGTTCAATGTGACAGGTTCCCTTTAACATGCATTTTTTTCCCCCCAGGAACCTTTATTGTGATGTTCTGTACTATTTAAGACTGTGGAGGTTTATTTTACTCACTTATCTAGCGCTGACATATTCTGCAGCGCTTTACAGCCAGTAGCATCACGCTGTCCCCCATCGGGGCTGACAATCCGAGTTCCCTATCAGTATGTCTGGGAGAACATATAAACTCCATGCATCTGTTGTCATGGGCACACATGCTGATGCTGTAGTGTTGCAAAGCATGGATTGGTTCCTAGGTCGAGCCAGGTTATAAACAGGAGGAGCTACAGCATCTTGTAGTCAGTCTGTATGACCAGTACGTGATGCTGAGCCTTGGTGAACAAACTGGTGGTTGGTGCACAATGAGTAGAATCTGGGATTAGAGCTGAGCCTGCAGAGAGGTAGAGACCCTGAGATCCAACAGAGCTATGTGGTCCTGTTCCAGTACCTCAGGTCCTCCAGGTCTGTGTCATCTTCAAGTGACCCATTGTGCAGCCTGCACTTGTTCCAGCTTCCAGCCCACTGCTATGAACCAAATCGACAAACCCAGGCCTGAAGCTCTTGGGGGGGCTAGGAACAGTTGTCAAGACAACTGTCACACAGAAACAGGGATAGTGCAGCCCTAAAACTACCCAGACTCACTATCCCTACCTACTTGCACAGTCTCCCTAGGCAGTGACCCCACAACTGGGCGGCAGTCCCTTTTTGTTGATATATACGTGCATGGACAAAT
This sequence comes from Bufo bufo, assembly GCF_905171765.1. Taxonomy (NCBI): domain Eukaryota; kingdom Metazoa; phylum Chordata; class Amphibia; order Anura; family Bufonidae; genus Bufo; species Bufo bufo. The sequence continues at coordinate 141,875,920 of NC_053392.1, read as the reverse complement.
CCCAAGTAGGGAGCCACACACAGACATGCAAAGAGTAGTCATATGGAAATGGTTAAAAAAAACAGACGGATGAAGAAGTACCAAAATCGCCGGAAGCCAAAGAGTAGTACCAAAATCGCCAGAAGCCAAAGAGTAGTCCCAAAACCTGCCCAGAAATTCACAAGCCAGTGGAGTCTTCAGAAATACCACAAGGGAACAGCAAGGGGAGCCACGGGACAAGAAATTCACCAGCACCTGAACATACATAAACTGGCCTTATATAGTGTGCCAGCAATCACTAGCTGCTGGCTTTTGTGTGCCTCTGGTGGAGCCGACAGCTGAGCGTGCTGGTGCTCTGATGCCCCTAAATTATCCTGAGGCTGGCCGCTTCATTGTTTTGGTTCCCCTGGTAACCGTAAGCCTACAGCAGTGGCAGTGGTAATGTCACAGCAGCGCCGGCCAGGGGAACTGTGACAACAGGTTCTTCTGGCACCTTCTTGTGAAGGGGGTATATACCTGGGCATAATACTTTGATGGGAGCACATATCTGCCATAACTACTGTGAGGGGGGGAGGGGGGGGTACATATCTGGGGCATATTCTGTGAAGGGGCACAATATGGGCATGACTACTGTGTGGTTACATAAAGGTGGAATAATTACTGTGTGGGGGCATTTAGGGGACTGGTTGGGATTAGGTATATAGTTTATGTTTTGGGCAGAGTTAAAGGCATGGCCTAGTGTGGAAAAAAGTCTCACGCCACACATAATGTCCCTCTTCTTTTCAAAAGTTGTGAGGTATGTACTAGTCTTCCCTTATACTCTCTCAACCCACTGGGTTTCTATTTTTTCATATCATCACCACAATGGTACACGAGGAGATTGACCTCTGCAGGGGCAGGAACAGAGAGAAGTTTAAATTCCCCCCCCCCCCCCCCCCCCACCAACACCAGTGTGAGATTGAGATTAAGATGCTTACCGCTACATCATATTTGGATCATGGTGTCCCCCTGCTCTCCAGTGGTCTAGTACTAACGCTGGGCTGGGGGAGGATCGGGAGGGCTTGCTTCAGTTGATCTGGAGCCTGCTCCCAGGGCCACGTCTCCCGCCTTGCCCTTGGTGGGTTAAGCGGGGTTTGCATGCCCAGCGCGTTTGGTGCTTTGAAAGCAGTGTCCTGACTGGCATAAGCGGCAGAGCACATGGAGGCTGCCAAACCGCTGCGACTGGCTTCATGTCGGGTCCAGAGCCGCGATCACCAGGAGATATTCCAGCACCGCTCTCTGTAAGTTCCCCTGTGGGGAGAAATTATTCATGTCCACTCTGTCGAGTGTGCTATGTCTGGTCAGGGTGTCATTTGATCCCCCTCTCCTCTTGTCAATACACTTGTGTGTTTTTTGGGAGATATATATAAAAAACCAGCGGCAGCACCGTCCAAAATGAATGCGGGTGCAGAGCCCAAATGAGGGACCAGCACAGTCCCAAAAAAAAAAAAACAAGAACCGGGCAGCACTCCAGAGATGAAAGTATATAAAAAAAACTTTATTCACCTATAGTGGAAGAAAAGCAACGTTTTGGCTCCACACTAGAGCCTTTCTGTAGGGGGGAGACTGAAGAATTTACTGTCATTTTGGGAATTGATTCCCCCAAACCCCTGGGATATATATATATATATATATATATATATATATATATAAATATATTATGGTCTGTTCTCGCCTCTTAGGTTTCCAAGGGGGCGAAGAAGAAACCTAAAAATCCGTCAAAGTATACATGGCCAAAAGTTTTGAGAATGACACAAATATTAGTTTTCACAAAGTTTGCTGCTAAACTGCTTTTAGATCTTTGTTTCAGTTGTTTCTGTGATGTAGTGAAATATAATTACACGCACTTCATACGTTTCAAAGGCTTTTATCGACAATTACATGACATTTATGCAAAGAGTCAGTATTTGCAGTGTTGGCCCTTCTTTTTCAGGACCTCTGCAATTCGACTGGGCATGCTCTCAATCAACTTCTGGGCCAATTCCTGACTGATAGCAACCCATTCTTTCATAATCACTTCTTGGAGTTTGTCAGAATTAGTGGGTTTTTGTTTGTCCACCCGCCTCTTGAGGATTGACCACAAGTTCTCAATGGGATTAAGATCTGGGGAGTTTCCAGGCCATGGGCCCAAAATGTCAACCTTTTGGTCCCCGAGCCACTTAGTTATCACTCTTGCCTTATGGCACGGTGCTCCATCGTGCTGGGAAAATGTATTGTTCTTCACCAAACTGTTGTTGGATTGTTGGAAGAAGTTGCTGTTGGAGGGTGTTTTGGTATCATTCTTTATTCATGGCTGTGTTTTTGGGCAAAATTGTGAGTGAGCCCACTCCCTTGGATGAGAAGCAACCCCACACATGAATGGTCTCAGGATGCTTTACTGTTGGCATGACACAGGACTGATGGTAGCGCTCACCTTTTCTTCTCTGGACAAGCCTTTTTCCAGATGCCCCAAACAATCCGAAAGAGGCTTCATCGGAGAATATGACTTTGCCCCAGTCCTCAGCAGTCCATTCACCATACTTTCTGCAGAAGATCAATCTGTCCCTGATGTTTTTTTTGGAGAGAAGTGGCTTCTTTGTTGCCATCTTCCAAAAGTCTTCGCCCCACATTACTTAATTCCCTTAGGATACGGGGGTGTATGCCATCCGGTCCTGGCGATTTGTCTATTTTAATCTTTTTAAGTCGCTGATGTACTTCTTCCTGGGTCAGACAGGACACTTTTTTAATGGGGAATTTATTTTTACATTCTGCATGTCATCTGACAGTTTATTTTCCTCAGTGAATACATTGGAGAAAAAAATATTTAACAGCTTTGCTTTCTCCTCGTCGCTCTCTGCAACTCCCCCCTCATTACTCTTTAAAGGGCCGACACCTTCAGATTTATACTTTTTAACATTTATATAAAGACACGTGTATTTCCCATTAATGAATACCTAAGACACATGATTTTGGAGGAATGTTCGGACCCTGAAAAACGTCTGGGTGTGTCCAAGGCTTTCAAAAACCGTCTGCTCTTTGATCCAACAGAATCTAAGATATTAGATGAGATACTTAAGATAGACGTGCAAGTGGCAAAGGTCAATAAGAAGACAGCATTACCCTTTGAAGACTCATCCCAGTTACGGGATCCCATGGACAGGAAAGCTGACAGTCTGTTACGCAAATCATGGGAAGCAACGATGTTTAACCTTAAATCAAATATTGCTGCAACATCGGTCGCTAGATCCATGTGCAAAGTCATATTGTAGGTGGAAGGAATTATACAGTGTAATTCTCAAAATGACCACCAGGTGTCAACCAAAACCTGGAAAAAAACTTTTAGCCTTTTGCAGTCCTACAGTATTTCATAGGCGAGCAAGGGTGGTAGGGCTGGGGTCATATATTGCAATAATATAATCTGTTATGAAATAATTATCTTGCTTATTACTTTAGCAGCCATTAAATTGTATGATAACCTTTTTTTTTTATTAAAGAGATTTGTTAGAAGTAAGCTTTAAAAATGTGGATTATACTTTTAGAAGGTAAGAAGAAAATACTGCGCCAATAAAACATGTTACTCTGAGCATTTTTGTGTTAAACAGGTGGAATTGTCACTTTTTAAAACCAGTTGGCTGTGTTCAATAGTAATGTGGTTTATCTATTCAATTACTTTTGTGTTGATCAGATAGTATTTTCTTCTCCAGAGATATTTTATGAATGACTCCTTCAGCCATAGTGATGGACCCGTGTTCCTGATGATTGGAGGAGAAGGTGCCGCTAATCCAGGATGGATGACGCAGGGCACTTGGATAACGTATGCAGAGAAGATGGGTGCCATTTGTCTACTATTGGAGCACAGGTTCTACGGCAAAAGTCACCCAACTAAGTATGACTAATAATGACATGTATTGCCTTATAAAATGTTATTACACTAGATTAGGCTGTTAGTTAACCCTGAGGGTATGGCTACACGTTCTGTATTTTTATGCAGGAGAAAATCAGGAGTGCGCCACAATAGGAAAGAAAGTATTAGCACCTTAAGGACACAGCCCTATTTCACCTTAAGGACCAGGCCATTTTTTGCAAATCTGACCAGGCTATTCTGAGACTTTTTTTTTTTTCCGTCACATGTTGAACTTCATGACACTGGTAAAATGGAGTCCAAAAAATTCATTTTTATTAATAAAAAAAAATACAAAATTTACCAAAGATTTAGAAAAATTTGCAAATTTCCAAGTTTCAATTTCTCTACTTCTATAATACCGGTACCTCCAAAAATAGTTATTAATTTACATTCCCCATATGTCTACTTCATGTGTGGATCATTTTGGGAATGCCATTTTATTTTTTTGGGGACGTTACAAGGCTTAGAAGTTTAGAAGCAAATCTTGAAATTTTTCAGAAATTTTCCAAAACCCACTTTTTAAGGACCAGTTCATGTCTGAAGTCCCTTTGTGAGGCTTGCATAATAGAAACCACCCAAAAAATTACCCCATTTTGGAAACTACACCCCTCAAGGTATTCAAAACAGATTTTTACAAACTTTGTTAACCCTTTAGGTGTTCCACAAGAGTTATTGGCAAATGGAGATGAAATTTCAGAATTTCCAGTTTGTTGGGCAAATTTTCCATTTTTTTTTCCAGTAACAAAGCAAGGGTTAACAGCCAAACAAAACTCAATATTTGCCCTAATTCTGTAGTTTATAGAAACACCCCTTATGGGGTTGTAAACTACTGTACGGGCACATGGCAGGGCGCAGAAGGAAAGGAACATCATATGGTTTCTGGAAGGCAGATTTTGCTGGACTGGTTTATTTACACCATGTCCCATTTGAAGCCCCCCTGATGCACCCCTAGAGTAGAAACTCCACAAAAGTGACCCCATTTTGGGAACTACGAGATAAGGTGGCAGTTTAGTTGGGACTATTTTAGGGTACATATGATTTTTGGTTGCTCTATATTACATTTTTTTGAGGCAAGGTTACAAAAAATTTTAATTCTGAAATTTCATCTCCATTTGCCAATAACTCTTGTGGAACACCTAAAGGGTTAAACTTTGTAAAATCAGTTTTGAATACCTTGAGGGATGTAGTTTCTTAGATGGGGTCACTTTTATGGAGTTTCTACTGTAGGGGTGCATCAGGGGGGCTTCAAATGAGACATGGTGTCAAAAAAAACAGTCCAGCAAAATCTGCCTTCCAAAAACCATATATTTCCTTCTGCGCCCTGCCGTTTGGCCATACAGCATTTAACGACCACATATGGGGTGTTTCTGAAAACTACAGAATCAGGGCAATAAATATTGAGTTTTGTTTGACTTTTAACCCTTGCTTTGTTCACAGAAAAAATGGATTAAAATGGAAAATATGGCAAAAAATAGCTTTTTTTTTTTTTTTTTTTTTCTGTGTTCATTTGAGGAGTTAGGAGTTCTTTTTTATAGAGCAGATTCGTACGGACGGGGCAGTACCTAATCTCCTTTTTTAAATTTATTTCGGTTTTACACTGTTATATCTTTTTTTTTTTTTTTTTAAACCAAAAAAATACATACATTTTAGTATCTCCATAATTTTTTATTTTTTTTTTGCCTATTGTCTTAACCACCTCCGGACCGCCTAACGCAGGATCGCGTTCCGGAGGTGGCAGCGCTGCGCACAGTCACGCATATACGCGTCATCTCGCGAGACGCGAGATTTCCTGTGAACGCGCGCACACAGGCGCGCGCGCTCACAGGAACGGAAGGTAAGAGAGTTGATCTCCAGCCTGCCAGCGGCGATCGTTCGCTGGCAGGCTGGAGATGTGTTTTTTTTAACCCCTAACAGGTATATTAGACGCTGTTTTGATAACAGCGTCTAATATACCTGCTACCTGGTCCTCTGGTGGTCCCCTTTGTTTGGATCGACCACCAGAGGACACAGGTAGCTCAGTAAAGTAGCACCAAGCACCACTACACTACACTACACCCCCCCCCCATCACTTATTAACCCCTTATTAGCCCCTGATCACCCCTAATCACCCCTGATCACCCCATATAGACTCCCTGATCACCCCCCTGTCATTGATTACCCCCCTGTCATTGATCAACCCCCTGTAAAGCTCCATTCAGACGTCCGCATGATTTTTACGGATCCACTGATAGATGGATCGGATCCGCAAAACGCATCCGGACGTCTGAATGAAGCCTTACAGGGGCATGATCAATGACTGTGGTGATCACCCCATATAGACTCCCTGATCACCCCCCTGTCATTGATTACCCCCCTGTCATTGATTACCCCCCTGTAAAGCTCCATTCAGATGTCCGCATGATTTTTACGGATGCACTGATACATGGATCGGATCCGCAAAACGCATCCGGTCGTCTGAATGAAGCCTTACAGGGGCATGATCAATGACTGTGGTGATCACCCCCCTGTCATTGATTACCCCCCTGTAAAGCTCCATTCAGATGTCCGCATGATTTTTACGGATGCACTGATAGATGGATCGGATCCGCAAAACGCATCCGGACGTCTGAATGAAGCCTTACAGGGGCGTGATCAATGACTGTGGTGATCACCCCATATAGACTCCCTGATCACCCCCCTGTCATTGATTACCCCCCTGTAAAGCTCCATTCAGATGTCCGCATGATTTTTACGGATGCACTGATAGATGGATCGGATCCGCAAAACGCATCCGGACGTCTGAATGAAGCCTTACAGGGGCATGATCAATGACTGTGGTGATCACCCCATATAGACTCCCTGATCACCCCCCTGTAAAGCTCCATTCAGATGTCCGCATGATTTTTACGGATGCACTGATACATGGATCGGATCCGCAAAACGCATCCGGTCGTCTGAATGAAGCCTTACAGGGGCATGATCAATGACTGTGGTGATCACCCCCCTGTCATTGATTACCCCCCTGTAAAGCTCCATTCAGATGTCCGCATGATTTTTACGGATGCACTGATAGATGGATCCGATCCGCAAAACGCATCCGGACGTCTGAATGAAGCCTTACAGGGGCATGATCAATGACTGTGGTGATCACCCCATATAGACTCCCTGATCACCCCCCTGTCATTGATCACCCCCCTGTCATTGATCACCCCCCTGTCATTGATTACCCCCCTGTAAAGCTCCATTCAGATGTCCGCATGATTTTTACGGATGCACTGATAGATGGATCGGATCCGCAAAACGCATCCGGACGTCTGAATGAAGCCTTACAGGGGCGTGATCAATGACTGTGGTGATCACCCCATATAGACTCCCTGATCACCCCCCTGTCATTGATCACCCCCCTGTCATTGATTACCCCCCTGTAAAGCTCCATTCAGATGTCCGCATGATTTTTACGGATGCACTGATAGATGGATCGGATCCGCAAAACGCATCCGGACGTCTGAATGAAGCCTTACACGGGCGTGATCAATGACTGTGGTTATCACCCCATATAGACTCCCTGATCACCCCCCTGTCATTGATCACCCCCCTGTCATTGATCACCCCCCTGTCATTGATCACCCCCCTGTCATTTATCACCCCCCTGTCATTTAGCACCCCTCTGTAAGGCTCCATTCAGATATTTTTTTGGCCCAAGTTAGCAGAATTTTTTTTTTTTTTTCTTACAAAGTCTCATATTCCACTAACTTGTGTCAAAAAATAAAATCTCACATGAACTCACCCTACCCCTCACGGAATCCAAATGCGTAAAATTTTTTAGACATTTATATTCCAGACTTCTTCTCACGCTTTAGGGCCCCTAGAATGCCAGGGCAGTATAAATACCCCACATGTGACCCCATTTCGGAAAGAAGACACCCCCAGGTATTCCGTGAGGGGCATATTGAGTCCATAAAAGATTGAAATTTTTGTCCCAAGTTAGCGGAACGGGAGACTTTGTGAGAAAAAAATTAAAAATATCAATTTCCGCTAACTTGTGCCAAAAAAAAAAAATTTCTATGAACTCGCCATGCCCCTCATTGAATACCTTGGGGTGTCTTCTTTCCAAAATGGGGTCACATGTGGGGTATTTATACTGCCCTGGCATTCTAGGGGCCTCAAAGCGTGAGAAGAAGTCTGGTATCCAAATGTCTAAAAATGCCCTCCTAAAAGGAATTTGGGCACCTTTGCGCATCTAGGCTGCAAAAAAGTGTCACACATCTGGTATCGCCGTACTCAGGAGAAGTTGGGGAATGTGTTTTGGGGTGTCATTTTACATATACCCATGCTGGGTGAGAGAAATATCTTGGTCAAATGCCAACTTTGTATAAAAAAATGGGAAAAGTTGTCTTTTGCCAAGATATTTCTCTCACCCAGCATGGGTATATGTAAAATGACACCCCAAAACACATTCCCCAACTTCTCCTGAATACGGCGATACCACATGTGTGACACTTTTTTGCAGCCTAGGTGGGCAAAGGGGCCCATATTCCAAAGAGCACCTTTAGGATTTCACAGGTCATTTACCTACTTACCACACATTAGGGCCCCTGGAAAATGCCAGGGCAGTATAACTACCCCACAAGTGACCCCATTTTGGAAAGAAGACACCCCAAGGTATTCCGTGAGGGGCATGGCGAGTTCCTAGAATTTTTTATTTTTTGTCACAAGTTAGTGGAAAATGCTTATTTTTTTTTTTTTTTTTTTTTTTCATACAAAGTCTCATATTCCACTAACTTGTGACAAAAAATAAAAACTTCCATGAACTCACTTTGCCCATCAGCGAATACCTTGGGGTCTCTTCTTTCCAAAATGGGGTCACTTGTGGGGTAGTTATACTGCCCTGGCATTCTAGGGGCCCAAATGTGTGGTAAGGAGTTTGAAATCAAATTCTGTAAAAAATGACCTGTGAAATCCGAAAGGTGCTCTTTTGAATATGGGCCCCTTTGCCCACCTCGGCTGCAAAAAAGTGTCACACATCTGGTATCTCCGTAATCGGGAGAAGTTGGGGAATGTGTTTTGGGGTGTCATTTTACATATACCCATGCTGGGTGAGAGAAATATCTTGGCAAAAGACAACTTTTCCCATTTTTTTATACAAAGTTGGCATTTGACCAAGATATTTATCTCACCCAGCATGGGTATATGTAAAAAGACACCCCAAAACACATTCCTCAACTTCTCCTGAATACAGAGATACCAGATGTGTGACACTTTTTTGCAGCCTAGGTGGGCAAAGGGGCCCACATTCCAAAGAGCACCTTTCGGATTTCACAGGTCATTTACCTACTTACCACACATTTGGGCCCCTAGAATGCCAGGGCAGTATAACTACCCCACAAGTGACCCCATTTTGGAAAGAAGAGACCCCAAGGTATTCGCTGATGGGCATAGTGAGTTCATGGAAGTTTTTATTTTTTGTCACAAGTTTGTGGAATATGAGACTTTGAATGAAAAAAAAAAAAAAAAAAAAATCATCATTTTCCACTAACTTGTGACAAAAAATAAAAAATTCTAGGAACTCGCCATGCCCCTCACGGAATACCTTGGGGTGTCTTCTTTCCAAAATGGGGTCACTTGTGGGGTAGTTATACTGCCCTGGTATTCTAGGGGCCCAAATGTGTGGTAAGGAGTTTGAAATCAAATTCAGGAAAAAATGAGGAGTGAAATCCGAAAGGTGCTCTTTGGAATATGGGCCCCTTTGCCCACCTAGGCTGCAAAAAAGTGTCACACATCTGGTATCCCCGTACTCAGGAGAAGTTGAGGAATGTGTTTTGGGGTGTCTTTTTACATATACCCATGCTGGGTGAGATAAATATCTTGGTCAAATGACAACTTTGTATAAAAAAATGGGAAAAGTTGTCTTTTGCCAAGATATTTCTCTCACCCAGCATGGGTATATATAAAATGACACCCCAAAACACATTCCCCACCTTCTCCTGAGTACGGAGATACCAGATGTGTGACACTTTTTTGCAGCCTAGGTGGGCAAAGGGGCCCATATTCCAAAGAGCACCTTTCGGATTTCACAGGTCATTTTTTACAGAATTTGATTTCAAACTCCTTACCACACATTTGGGCCCCTAGAATGCCAGGGCAGTATAACTACCCCACAAGTGACCCCATTTTGGAAAGAAGAGACCCCAAGGTATTCGCTGATGGGCATAGTGAGTTCATAGAAGTTTTTATTTTTTGTCACAAGTTAGTGGAATATGAGACTTTGTAAGGAAAAAAAAAAAAAAAAAAAAATCATCATTTTCCGCTAACTTGTGACAAAAAATAAAAAGTTCTATCAACTCACTATGCCCATCAGCGAATACCTTAGGGTGTGTACTTTCAGAAATGGGGTCATTTGTGGGGTGTTTGTACTGTCTGGGCATTGTAGAACCTCAGGAAACATGACAGGTGCTCAGAAAGTCAGAGCTGCTTCAAAAAGCGGAAATTCACATTTTTGTACCATAGTTTGTAAACGCTATAACTTTTACCCAAACCATTTTTTTTTTACCCAAACATTTTTTTTTTATCAAAGACATGTAGAACTATAAATTTAGAGCAAAATTTCTATATGGATGTCGTTTTTTTTGCAAAATTTTACAACTGAAAGTGAAAAATGTCATTTTTTTGCAAAAAAAATCGTTAAATTTCGATTAATAACAAAAAAAGTAAAAATGTCAGCAGCAATGAAATACCACCAAATGAAAGCTCTATTAGTGAGAAGAAAAGGAGGTAAAATTCATTTGGGTGGTAAGTTGCATGACCGAGCAATAAACGGTGAAAGTAGTGTAGGTCAGAAGTGTAAAAAGTGGCCTGGTCTTTCAGGGTGTTTAAGCACTGGGGGCTGAGGTGGTTAAGTAGGGGCTCATTTTTTTTTTTTTTTTTTTTTTGGGATGAGGACTGTTGGCAATATTTTGGGGTGCATATGACTTTCTGATTGCTTGCTATTACACTTTTTGTGATGTAAGGTGACAGACAAGCCATTTTTTTGGTCACCTTATGTAATGGACCGTTTCAGCAGACAAGGGGTTAAAATCCGTTTAGGCGATATGCCCCTTTCTGAGAGACAGGCCCAGCTACTGCAGAACACCAACTCCCGAACTGGATACAAAATAGCACTCCAAACTGGAACCTCACGAATAGCTGCTAGCAGACGAACAGGAATCATCTTACACTCCTGGCAATCAGTCTCTAACAGCATACAGCGGATTCCCCCAATAACGAGACAAAGCTCCGTGTTGAGGGTCAAGCAGTGGTCTGAGGTGCTGGCACACCCAGCCTGTTTTTTATTACAGTTGCAATTACAGGTCTGCCCACAGGGAGGTATAAAACAACCAAGCCCATCTGGTGTACACGCCCCTAGGGGACCAGAATGAAGACTTGTGACATAGGACAGATATGCAGCACTGTAGGATACACAGAGACAATACATCCCCACAATGCATCATGGTTTCCTCCTCTCTGCCCTGGAGACACCCGAGGCGTAATCCAATTATCTCTCAAGACAAAGAGAAGTCACCAATACACATGTGCAGACAACAGGACAGACATCACCCTTTAAACACACAATGGGACAATGGCACAATAGAAACACACCCAGCATTTTCTTCCCAAGCTGACAAGTTACACTTATTATAAATTGTTACAACTTTGTGAGTTTACATTGGCCATACATATAACTTACATCAATTTAAACAGTATAACTTGGGGACAAACCTATCCAAAATTCACTTGAATAGGTTCAGGGGTTTAAAAGTTAGTATATGGCCCATAATCCTGGGGCAAGAGGCCAGCAGCCAGGCCTCTCTAAAACCCAGTGGCGAGGTTGGTTTCGCCACACCTTACATCACAAAAAAGTTAATAGCAAGCGATCAAAAAGTGATATTCACCCCAAAAATGGTACCAATAAAACCGTACTCTCATCCCGCAAAAAATGACTATGGAGATACTAAAATGTTTTTCCTTTTTTTAAAAAAAAGGATATAATAGTGTAAAACCTAATTTTTTTTATTTTAAAAGTAGACATATTAGGTATTGCTGCGTCCGTAAGAATCTGCTCTATAAAAATAACACATGACCTAACCCTTTAGATGAACACCGTCAAAAAAAAAAAAAACTGTGTAAAAAGCCTTTTTTTTTTTTTTTTTTTGTGCGATTGTTAGTGGCTAAATAGAATTAGAATTGAGGAAGCGGATTATCAATTTAGTACTCCATGGAAGTGTGGTACTCCCCTGAAGCAACCGTCAATGCAGACGCCTGGATGAGTGGTGGTGTCCTTCCGTATCCCCCTCCTGTGACACACTCTCTGCACTTTTTTTGGGTCCGTCCCCTCTTTCCAGTATGGGGGACCACACCTGGAATGTGTTGGCCAGGCGCCTCCAGTTCCTGAGGTACTTCGGCCTGCTCTTTCCCAGTCAGAAAAGATCAGGGCTTTGAGGACTGCCTCATAGAATTGGAGGAATTTCCCGCTCTGGGACAGCACAAAAGAGTTGTACAAGGCAACCTGTACCAAGTAGATCGCAACTTTTTTTGTACCATGCCTGGGTTTTGCGCATGGTGTTGTATGGCTTGAGGACTTGATCAGAGAGATCAACTCCTCCCATATACCGATTTAAAGTCGACTATACAATCGGGCTTGAGGACCGTTGCCGCGATACCTCGCACAGGGACAGGGGTGATGCCGTTACCGTGAATTGTGGACAGTACAAGAACATCCCTCTTGTCCTTATATCTGACCAGCAACAGGTTTCCACTGGTAAGGGCATGGGTCTCGCCCCTGGGGATAGGTACCTGGAGGGGGTGGGTAGGGAGGCCGCGTTGATTTTTCCGCACGGTCCCACAAGCGGACGTGGATCTGGCGGCGAGGGACTGGAACAAGGATAATAGTATAAAAGTTATCTACGTACAGGTGGTAACCCTTATCTAGCAGTGGGTGCATAAGGTCCCACACAAGTTTCCCGCTAACACCTAGAGTGGGGGGACATTCTGGGGGTTGAATACGGGAATCTCGCCCCTCGTACACACGAAACTTGTAAGTGTGCCCTGAGGTACTCTCTCAAAGTTTGTACAGCTTCACGCCATACCTCGCCCGCTTAGAGGAAACATACTGGCGGAAAATGAGTCTCCCCTTGAAAGCCATGAGAGACTCATCAACAGTGACCTCCCTTCCAGGTACATAGGCTTTCAAAAATTTGGCCCCGAAGTGATCGATGACCGGCCTGATTTTGTACAAGCGGTCATAGGCAGGACATGCATAATGCAGGCATTTCCGAATGGCCTCAAAACGGAAACGTGTCATGGCCATACAGTAGAGTGGGGTCTGGTAGAGGACGTCCCCACTCCAGTACTGCCTCACTGGGTTTTTTGACTAGGCCCATGTGCAGCAAGAGGCCCCAAAATGTCCTCATCTCGGCTGCACTGGCCGGAGTCCAGCCACTGGACCTAGCCAAAAAGGAGCCTGGGTGTTCAGCAATGAACTGTTGGGCGAACAAGTTCGTTTGCTCCACCATCAGATTCACAAAATGGTCACTGAAAAAAAAAAAAAACTAAAATAGTCATATTCAGTGAAGCCCACTGTGGGAATCTGGATTCCTGATTGGCCAACAAAATCAGGAATCGCTGGTTCAAAATCCTCTGGGGTACACCATGCAAGTTCACCGGTAGGGGGCTCAGGTGGACTTATCTGGTGGGCCGGAAAGCTAGTACGAGCCCCAGTGCTGCTCATACTAGTGTGGGCCACAGGGTCCCTGGCATGGGGGTCCCCTTGCTCCGCCTCCTTGGGGGCTCATCACAAGATGATTAAGAGGACGTGGATGACAAGAGAAGAGTCGGAGGCACGCAGGGCGTATGCCTCTTCGGCCAAGAACATCTGGCCGGCCATAGGGAAGTGTGTGTGGGGAAAACTTTATTTGGTGTGTGTGGGGGCACGGGTGTTTGCGTACTTACCCTAAACCTAACAGAAAAAAAAAAACTCAATAAAAAAAAAAGAAGCCCAAAAAAATGTGAAAACAAAATTCAAACTCTCTTATCAGCGGTGGGGTGGGCGATGCGCTAATAGTGGCTGGACGCTAAGAGCGCCGGCCACAGTCAGCGCACGCACACAAAAAAAGTGCCTGCGCCTCTAAACTCTCCCTAATCTCCCTGCCTAATCTAAGCTGTCCCTAGGTACCTGTGGGGGGTGCTGGGCACAGATGAGGGGTTCTGGGGGTGCTGGGCTCCACGAGGCTCCTCTCTCCATGCTCCAGGACGCAGTGTGGAGGAGGAGGCAGAGCTGGGGGAAGTCAACCACCCGTGCAGCCAATCGTAAGCGATCCAGAGAGGTGATGTCACCATCACCTCTCAGGATCTAAGGATAGTGATTTGGTGGTGTATTATCACACCACTGATCACCATCCTATTCCCGGTTATCGGGTCACCAGAGACCCAAATAACCCGTAAACGCAGCAAACCGCAGGTCTGAATTGACCACCGGTTTGCCGCGATCACCGATATGGGGGGGGGGGGGGAAGGGTCACAGGACCCCCCCCTCGGCATTGTCAGAGTGCCTGCTGAATGATTTCAGCAGGCACTCTGTTTCGATCACCGCGCGGCGGTGATCGGAAATACACAGGGCGTACAGGTACAGGTGTGTCCTTAAGTACCGGGACATCAGGGCGTGTTTTTTTTTATTTTTTTTATTTCCTATTCCACTCCTGATTTTGGCTTCAAAATCTGCATCAATAAACCTGAACATGTGGCAGCACCCTAACCCACATAAACTGAGGGTATGGCAAAGTAACAAAGCAGGAAATAAATTAACAAAGCTGATTTATTGCTGCGTTTGCAATGAAAATATATGGAGTTGGGGTCAGATGGCATATTTCTGAATTGGTTGAAAAATAAACAGTGACTTTGTATACTCCACCGAGGGAAACAGTGGCATATTACTCTTTACCACTTATCCAACTACTCTCCTCATAAAATCCCAGAATCAGCAATAACTCTAACATTATCGAAGTTAACTTTTCCACAATATTCCCATCAAGTACATTGTCACAAAATTTTGTTGGAATACACCAAAACACAGGCAGGCTGTAGAAAGTAACCACGATGCCCCATACAAAGCAGGAAATGCAGCCCCACTCCACCTGCAATTAAATTCAGGACTTGAAAGGCCCCTCACCTGTAAGTTGAGGGGGGCCCATAGCAGTTGCTGTGCCTGCTGCACCAGTTCCTCCCATGATGCTTGGTTTATTAAAATATATTCCCTGTTATTGGCTATGATTCAGTGAATTTTTAGGATCAGGGCAACCAAAAGGTTTTATAATCATTGTAGGATTTTACAGTTTTTATTATAGATCTAACCTGCCAGGGACATGTTGAGATAATGAAAACAAAACATATCTTACCTTCCATCAGGGCTTCTCTGCCGTGATGTATTTTTTGGGGGCTGCAGTGGTCACGCCCATACACTGCTGCAGCCAACCACTGGCCACAGCAGTGTAAGGTACGAGATAACTGAAGCCAGTGATTGACTACAGTGCTATACAGGACTTCACAGCCGATGCCCCAGCTCTACCCAAGAATGTCAACTTGTATACGATGTTGGCGTTGGCTTTGCCCATTTTCTGTCCAGGACATCTCAAGACTATCTTAAAACCAGTGACCATCCCGATCGGGGCGGGTGCTCTGTGTCTGTTAGGGCTCTTTCACACCTGCGTTCTTGTCTTCCGGCATAGAGTTCCGTCGTCGGGGCTCTATGCCGGAAGAATCCTGATCAGGATTATCCTAATGCATTCTGAATGGAGTGAAATCCGTTCAGGATGCATCAGGATGTCTTCAGTTCCGGAACGGAACGTTTTTTGGCCGGAGAAAATACCGCAGCATGCTGCGCTTTTTGCTCCGGCCAAAAATCCGGAACACTTGCCGCAATGCCAGATCCGGAATTAATGCCCATTGAAAGGCATTGATCCGGATCCGGCCTTAAGCTAAACGTCGTTTCGGCGCATTGCCGGAGCCGACATTTAGCTTTTTCTGAATGGTTACCATGGCTGCCGGGACGCTAAAGTCCTGGCAGCCATGGTAAAGTGGAGCGGGGAGCGGGAGAGCAGCATACTTACCGTCCGTGCGGCTCCCCAGGCGCTCCAGAGTGACGTCAGGGCGCCCCAAGCGCATGGATCATGTGATCGCATGGACACGTCATCCATGTGCATGGGGCGCTCTGACGTCATTCTGGAGCGCCCCGGGAGCCGCACGGATTGTGAGTATACCGCTCCCCCGCTCCCCGCTCCTACTATGGCAACCAGGACTTTAATAGCGTCCTGGGTGCCATAGTAACACTGAAAGCATTTTGAAGACGGTTCCGTCTTCAAATGCTTTCAGTACACTTGCGTTTTTCCGGATCCGGAGTGTAATTCCGGCAAGTGGAGTACATGCCGGATCCGGACAACGCAAGTGTGAAAGAGGCCTTAGGCCGCCAAATCTTAGCCACTCAAAGTAGGGCATTATGACAAGGGTACTATAGGAGTATTCCAACCTTATGCTGCTAACATCAGAAGCACCAGCCACCAACATACTTCGGCCACTGCAGTGAAGGATGTATTGTAATTGCACACCAGTTGCTGGTCTATTGTCCAAACGTCAGAGAGTGGTAAGACCGTATCTTACTACTATTGTTCTGACCTAGACAGCATGCTGATATGTGGATTGAGATTCTGTTGTAATTTGTTTTCTTACTGTCTTTGTTAGTTATTGGCTTTTAAGGTATATTTAGTAAGTTATATTTTATGATTAAGACACCCGGTCCACTAGTGGTTCATGGCAGGTTAGATCTATAATAAAACAACTGACAAACCCTTTAAGAATAATAATCACTATGTCTAGAATGCTAATGATTTGCAATGGAAATTGGTGGCTAGTAGTAGATCCTGTAATCGTAACATTAGCTTTACTGTCATCTGAACCAGGGGTGGACTGGGAACGTAAAGTGCCCCTGGAAAAAGACAAAAGTGGCCCTATGTTGTAGATGTGTCAAAACTGACAGAAGGTGGGGCAACACACGTAGGCATGGCCAACACAAACCACAAGTAGACAGGGACAACAATACAGTAGTACAGCACAAAATGCCACCCAGCAAATCCAAATATCCCAGTGCAGCATAAAATGTTGCCTGATCACCATACTAAAGATGGTGATACACTTGCATTCAGGAGGGCACTTGCGGCCACTTGGTATCCATAAGACGACATTGGCTGCAGATCCGTATCAAAATCCAACATTATGGATACGGTAGTTGGCATGATATGCTCATTGATGGCCTGTGTCACTCTTGAGTTTTGAGTAGAGCGTAATGGGGCAACTTATCAAAGCCTGACCTTTTACGTCAGTCTTTGATACCCTCTGCACCACTAGAAGATGTGCTTAAAGGTTTATTTTTTTTAGATTTGAATACTGATGACCTAGCCTCTGGGGGCGGCCTTCACCAGCTATTCCTAGGCCGGGTGACGACACATTCATTGGTTATGCGGCCTAGGCACAGCTCGGCCCCATAGAAGTGAATGCTGTGCTGTGCTTGGTGAACTGTGAGAAGGCCGCAGTCCTCACAGGGGCGCCAGTACATTTTCGAACAGCTGATCAGTGGGGGTCACTGGTGTCAGACCCCCACTGATCATATATACTGATGACCTGTTCAGAGGATGGGATATCAATTAAAAAATCTTGGAAAACCATTTGAATTTATGAAAAGGTGCAAGCATCGTTAGAAATGAAGCACATCCTCTGACAATCTGTGTGCCTAGATTGACATCTACTCCAGCTGGTAGCTAGTAGTAGACTTCATCATCATTTATACCAATGCACTGCACCTGCTACTCTCCCTATGTTAAAGTGACGTAGAAACGCCCCTTGTTGTTTTTTCTTTTATTTTTTAACACCAGTTTTTGGAATACAGGAGAATAGTAAATCACCGTGAATGATATTTCAACTGAGATGTCTTCCATTTGACAGGCTGTTTTTTTTTTTTACCTACAGGGATATGAGTTTGGAGAATTTACGTTACCTGAGCAGTCAGCAAGCCTTGGCAGATCTTGCCCATTTCCAGACTGTAATGACTGACAAACTGGGATTAGGTGACAGGAAATGGATTGTTTTTGGAGGTTCTTATCCTGGGAATCTTGCTGCATGGTATCGGCTAAAGTATCCTCACCTAGCACATGCAGCTGTTGCTAGCAGCGCACCTGTTAATGCTGTCCTCAATTTTTCAGGTAAGGGTGAATAAATTGACTTTTTAAAATATGGCTGTCATGTAAATGCAGCAGTCACCTACACGGAACGATCAGCAGACTGTCGGGAAGGAATGCTTCCTACCAGACAATCTGCTGCTACTTGGCATATGTAAATGCCAGATTTTTGCCTTAACCTGTTGTTAATTATATATATATATATATATATATATATATATATATATATATATATATATATATATATATATATATATATATATATATATATATATATATATAATTTTTTTTTATTTTTTTTCTACAGTCACTAACAGGCCTTAGGCTAGGCTGCTGCCTTTTTACAGCCACAGTTATCCTGTGCAGCGGAGAGCAGGAGATAGGCTCTGTACTACAGCCGGGCTCCTGCTCCAACAGCCTGGACTGGGCCGCTTAACCCCTTAGATACCGTTATCAATAGCGACCGTACCATCTAAGTGGTTTAGAGGGAGGGAGCTTCCTCTGTCATCGGCACAGCCACAAATGTGATCGAGGGGTGCTTGTATCTTAGTATGGCAGCTGGGGGCCTAATGAATGCCCCCAGGTGTACATACAGTGTCTGTCAGTACCGACAGTGTATAGTAGACTGTACTAAATAAGTACAGTGTACTATGTGAGCGATCAATATATCACAAGGATCACATATCAAAGTCCCCTTATCGGACTAATGAGTGGTGAAAATAAGCGTTAAAGTTTAATTAAATAAAAAAAACTTCAAGTTAAAAAAATACACCCTTTTTCCATTGGAAAAAAAAAATGCTTTTCAATGCAACAAGTTGCAAACCTAAAACCCTTCCACATATTTAGTATGGTATATTGACATCCATAATGATCCACACAAAAAAATACTAAAATAGCAAAAATAAATACTCCTTGCAAAACTGTAAAGCAATACATCTTTATTAATATAAATGGCAAATAAAATCGCAAGAGAAAAGTATCAGATCATCTAGCAGCAAGATGCACAAAAACTTGTAATACATTTGGTGCAACTCTAACCCTAACACTGGTCTGGTTTTAAGTTGTCTAAAATTACCATAATATTAAAAAGGTTTTCCGAGATCTTTTTACTGATGAAAAATGGCTGTCTAAGCTGTTCACTGAAAAAAGCTGTCTAGCGACCTGCTGTTGGGGAAGAATCAGGAGGACCCTATACACATTAGATGTTAGTCAGTCCCTCCTAAATTCACAGGCTTGTGACATCGATCTATTGTGTTTTGCCAGCTTGGGGTACCTTCACATGTGGCAGATCTTGTTACTGAAATGTCTTCAACTGAAAATCAGTTCCATCTAAATAAGGCTTACAAAAATCTGAGAAATTTACACATCAAAATCTGCCTCTTGGGAAGGCACCTGTAAAGGGTTTTTTTTGGAGCAGAATATTAGAATATTGATGATCTATCCTCGGGTGGAAGTCCAACTCCTGGGGCCGCCACCGATCAGCTGTTTTGAAGAGGCAGCGGCACTCTGGTGAGTGATATGGCCTCCTCATAGCACAGCACCATACATTGCATAGTGGCTGTGCTTGGAATTGCAACCCAGGTCCATTTACTTCAATGGGACTGAGCTGCACATAGGCCATGTGAAAAATTAACATGACGTGCACTGTGGTCGCTCCCTAGACCAGTGACATCAGATTCGGAGTGAGATCTCCACCGTTCAGATATTCTACTCCCAGAAAACCCCTTTAACCTCTTAAGTACACAGGGCATACAGGTACACCCTGATGTCCGAGTCCTTAAGGACACAGGGCGTACAGGTACGCCCTGTGTATTTCCGATCACCGGCGGGCAGTGATCGGAACAGAGTGCCTGCTGAAATAATTCAGCAGGCACTCTGTGACAATGCCGAGGGGGGTCGTCCCCCCCCCCCCCTAGGATGGTGATCATCAGTGGTGTGTTCACCATCCTTAGATCCTGAGAGGTGGTGGTGACCTGCTCTCCTCCACACTGCTTCCGTAGAGCCAGGAGAGAGGAGTCCGTCCATCCATCTCTGAGCCCAGCACCCCCCCCCACGTGAGCCACCATAGTGCCATCTGACATTCAAGTTATTAGGGACAGGTTTAGGGAAAGGTTAGATTAGGCAGGGAGAGTGAGGGATAGTTTTAGGGTGGAAAAAAAGTTTTTTTTTTTTTTTTTGGGCTTCACCCTGATCGGGTGTCTGGGGTCCACAGCACACTCAGCTGTGCGACCCTAGACCCCCCCAGGGGTGCTGCAGCTTGCCCCCCCGACACATTTTTGGGGTGCAAGCTTTTTTGGGGCTTTCATTTTTAACTTTTTCTGTTAGGTTTAGGGTGGGTTAGGGTAGGGTATAAGTGACCATGAACACCCGTCCCCCCCACACACACGCACAGTAAAGTTTTACGCACACACTGTACCTGGATAACTTTTGAACTAGTATCCCCTTGTTCCAGTACCTCGCCGCCAGATCCGTCTGCTTGTGGGACCGTGCGGGGAAAAAATCAGCGCGGCCTCCCTACCCACCCCCTCCAGGTACCTATCCCCAGGGTTGAGACCCATGCCCTTACCAGTGGAAACCTGTTGCTGGTCAGATATAACTTTATTCACACATAAAGTGACACTGGTCAGATTTGCAAAAAATGGCCTGGTCCTTAACTCCTTAAGGACACATGACGTTTCGGTACGGCATGTTTCCCGAGTCCTTAAGGACACATGACGTACCGGTACGTCATGTGGTGTTCCAATCACTGCCGCCCGGCCGGCGGTGATCGGAACAAGGTGCCTGCTCAAATCATTGAGCAGGCACCTAGGCTAAATGCGCGGGGGGGTCCCGTGATCCCCCCCATGTCAGCAATTGCAACAAACCGCAGGTCAATTCAGACCTGCGGTTTGATGCGCTTTCTGCAGTTTCTGATCCGCGGGGATCAGAAACTTTATAATGCCCAAAATATATATATATATTTCACCTCCCCCCTGCACCCCTGAATGATTTTAGCCCGGTGGGAGGTGCAGGGGGAGGGTTGCGGGAGGCAGGCGGTGCGGCAGGTGGGATCGCGATCCCCCGCCCGCCTCCCCTTGAATAATCGTTGGTGGCTAGTGGGTATACCAGGGTGCCAGCACATTGCTGGCACCCTGGTATAAACGGCTGACATCTGTGCTGCGATGTCAGCCGTTTAACCCTTTCCATACCGCGGTCCGTACAGACCGCTGTATGGAAAAGATTAACAGCGCAGGGAGCTCCCTCCCTCTCCCATCGGGGGGCTGCTGTGCCTTTGCAGCCCCCCGATGGAGAGGGAGAGAGCCCCCAGACAGCCCCCCGACAGACCCGTCCTTACCCTTCCCCGTCTGCGAAGTTGTGGCAGACAGGGAAGGTTCCCATGGCAACAGGATGCTTTCTCAGGCATCCTGCTGTCCATGGTGCTGAACAGATCTGTGCTAAAGGCAGAGATCTGTTCAGACAAAGTGTAAGTAAAATACAGTGCAGTACCCTATATAGTGTACTGTACTGTATTATACAGACATCAGACCCACTGGATTTTCAAGAACCAAGTGGATCTGGGTCAAAAAAAGTAAAAAAAAAAAGTGAAAAAAATATGGAAAAATAAAAAAACACTTATCACTGATTAAAAATGAAAAAAATAAAGTTTTCTACACATGTTTGGTATCGCCGCGTCCGTAACGACCTGATATATAAAACGGTCATGTTACTTTGTTACTTTACCCGAACGGTGAACGCCATAAAAATAAAAAACATGATAAAATTGAAATTTTGCCCACCATCCCACAAAAATCATACCCTACCCAAGATAATCGCCCATAAACTGAAAAACTATGGCTCTTAGACTATGGAAACACTAAAACATGATTTTTATATATTTTTTTTTGTTTCAAAAATGAAATCCTTGTGTAAAACTTACATAAATTAAAAAAAAGTATACATATTGGGTATCGCCGCGTCCGTATCGACCGTCTCTATAAAAAAAATCACATGACCTAACCCCTCAGATGACCACCGTAAAAAAAATTAAAATAAAAACTGTGTAAAAAAAGCTATTTTTTTGTCATCTTACGTCACAAAAAGTGTAATAGCAAGCGATCAAAAGGTCATATGCACCCCAAAATAGTGCCAATCAAACAGTCATCTCATCCCGCAAAAAATGAGACCCTACTTAAGATAATCGCCCAAAAACTGAAAAAACTATGGCTCTTAGACTATACAGACACTAAACTTTTTTTTGTTTTAAAAATGAAATAATTGTGTAAAACTTAAATAAAAAAAGTATACATATTAGGTATCGCCGCGTCCATGACAACCTGCTCTATAAAATTACCACATGTTCTAACCTGTCAGATGAATGTTGTAAATAACAAAAAAAAAACTGTGCCAAAAAAGCTATTTCTTGTTACCTTGCCGCACAAAGTGTAATATAGAGCAACCAAAAATCATATGTACCCTAAACTAGTACCAACAAAACTGCCACCCTATCCCGTAATTTCTAAAATGGGGTCACTTTTTTGGAGTTTCTACTCTAGGGGTGCATCAGGGGGGCTTCAAATGGGACAGGGTGTCAAAAAAAACCAGTCCAGCAAAATCTGCCTTCCAAAAACCGTATGGCATTCCTTTCCTTCTGCGCCCTGCCGTGTGACCGTACAGCTGTTTACGACCACATATGGGGTGTTTCTGTAAACTACAGAATTAGGGCCATAAATAATGAGTTTTGTTTGGCTGTTAACCCTTGCTTTGTAACTGGAAAAAAAATATTAAAATGGAAAATATGCCAAAAAACTGAAATTTGGAAATTGTATCTCTATTTTCCATTAAATCTTGTGCAACACCTAAAGGGTTAACAAAGTTTGTCAAATCAGTTTTGAATACCTTGAGGGGTGTAGTTTCTTAGATGGGGTCACTTTTAGGGAGTTTCTCCTCTAGGGTTGCATCAGGGGGGCTTCAAATGGGACATGGTGTAAATAAACCAGTCCAGCAAAATCTGCCTTCCAAAAACAAAACAGCGCACCTTTCACTCTACGCCCCGCTGTGTGGCCGTACAGTAGTTTACGGCCACATATGGGGTGTTTCTGTAAACGGCAGAGTCAGGGCAATAAAGATACAGTCTTGTTTGGCTCTTAACCCTTGCTTTGTTAGTGGAAAAAATGGGTTAAAATGGAAAATTAGGCAAAAAAATGAAATTTCACAAATTTCATCCCCATTTGCCAATAACTCTTGTGCAGCACCTAAAGGGTTAACGAAGTTTGTAAAATCAGTTTTGAATACATTGAGGGGTGTAGTTTATATAATGGGGTAATTTTTGGGTGGTTTCTATTATGGAAGCCTTACAAAGTGACTTCAGACCTGTAGTGGTCCCTAAAAATTGGATTTCTGAAAAATTTCAAGATTTGCTTCTAAGCCTTGTAACATCCCCCAAAAAAAAAATATCATTCCCAAAATAATTCAGACATGAAGTAGACATATGGGGAATGTAAAGTCATCACAATTTTTGGGGGTATTACTATGTATTACAGAAGTAGAGAAACTGAAACTTTGAAAAATTCAAATTTTTCTAAATTTTTGGTAAATGAGGTATTTTTCTATGCAAATTTTTTTTTATTACTGTCATGAAGTACAATATGTGACGAAAAAACTATCTCAGAATGGCCTGGATAAGTCAAGGTGTTTTAAAGTTATCAGCACTTAAAGTGACACTGGTCAGATTTGCAAAAAATGGCCTGGTCCTTAAGGTGAAATAAGGCTGTGTACTTAAGGGGTTAAGATGAAAATGAGCCCGAAATGAGCCCGATCCTTAAGGGTTTAAGGGCTCATGCACACGATATATGTATTTTGCGGTCAGAAAAAAATGAATCCGCAAAAAATACAGATGACATCTGTGTGCACTCCGTATTTTGCAGAACAGGACAGCTGGCCCCTAATAGAACAGTACTATCCAGTACAAAGACAATAATAGGACATGTTGTATTTAAATTTTTTTTTTTTTTTTTTTGCGGAACGGAAAAGGAATATACACGGAATAATGGACTGCAAAAAAAAAACGGACCAGACACGGAAAGAAAATATGTTCGTGTGCCTGAGCCCTAATTCTGTGTCTTCAATGTTCAATTTTTAAGAAGTAGCCATCTAACCAGGAGTCACCACTGCAGACTCGGGGAAATGCCCACCCTTCTCATTCATGATGTGCTAGACCGGTTTCTGCCAAGACAGTGATGGCATCTTTCAGTTTTCATGTCTGTTTATAATATTAACTGTACTGAATGATTTCTTTAATTTCATTTCTGTGCAAATCATAGGTTGAGTATACCCATTTCCTATAGCACTAGAAGTCTTGGTGTACCTATGCCTTGCTGAC